>NC_080572.1:130234023-130385566 GCF_030247185.1 Malaya genurostris
ATCTTCAAAAAGTAAATGTCATGTACCAATCTAACGTTTAAAATAAAGAACCGATGAGATTTTGCAAATTTTATGCGTTTTATTGTTTAAAAAAGTTCTCAAGCTCTTAAAAAATCACCCTGTAGTAGTGTGAAAGGGCAATACTTGCACAATTCAAACTATCGATCAACTAATTTATATTCGGAAGTATGAAGTAAAAGTGTCAGTTTTATTCGTATTCTCGACATCCAGTTATGTTTCTGACATTACACACCTGTACTTTTTGTATACCGTATCGAAATCTGAACTATCTATCTTTATTTTGTCGTGAATACGACTTACTTTACTATGGGGCGCCTTTTCAAAATTTACCCTCTGAGAGAGTGATAAGTTTTTGATCGTGAATATCTCCTGTTATATCTAACGAATCAACATAATTCTTGCTACATGCCATCGGAAATATGATCACAATTTTATGATAAAACTTTCAGTTGTGTGACATATTCTTAAATAGTTCACAATTAAACTTTTCTGAAACGTTTGGTATAAACGAGTATCAAAGAAGATAATTCATAAGGCGCGTTTGCCTTTCTCGTATTTTGAAAGCTCATAGCTCAGTGATCTGTAGAAGGACCATTCCAGACCAGGCCATTGCAATTGTCTTGTACTGAAATTTCGAGAAGAATCAGATATCTTCGAACTTCATAGCTTCATTAAAAATAAACTACAAATTTGTCGTACCTAGCTTCCTATATTAGCAAATTAAAAAGGAATTGTTTCAAGTTTGGAATATATAGTTGTTGAATAGTAGCTGTTTAATGAAACTAATCTGTACTTTAATGTAGGTGTATCGCTTCAAATTCTATTAGTGAAAAAGAGGAAAGCTTGCACAATTCATACAATCAATCAACTAACTGATATTCGGAAAAGTGATGGGAGCGTGTCAGTTTTTTCGTATTCACGACATCCAGTTATGTTTCTGACATTACTCACCCGCCTTTTTTTATCTACTCTTTCTTCTTCACTATCGACTTCGAGTTTATGAACATCACCATCGGAAACTATTTCATGCCCGAACATTATTCTGTTGTTGGTTGAAGAGTGCCGAGTATTGTTGATCGCTGATTAGATTTCACATATGTGCTAATGCAAGGATTCTTAGTGTCCGTAGGTAGGATCCATAGTACTAGCCTTGCAATGATCCTGTACACTAAGAATCGGCTGCGAAGTCTGTTGAAACAGAAAGGCCAAATTCCACAAAAGGAATGTAATACCAGGACTTTGCTAATGCAAGTGTTGATACTCCGATTCAGTCTCTCAACTGGATTCGCCTGGCTATGATGACAAGCATTTGTCCAGTGCTGAACGTGATATTGAACGAGAAAACTTTTTAAATCTTTGTTGAGGAAACAACTAGCTTTGTCTGAGTGTTTAGCGTGTTTCCCATCTCTGCTGTTTTTCCATTCAATTGGACCAGCGATTCCGAAAATTGGTGAATCTTTTCATTGTCATGCATTCGTATCGACTTTAGTTTGTTATCTATGTCATTTTCACCGAAAAGGAAACTCCACAAGAAACCAAAAATTCCTTTCGAACAACGGGATCTTCCTTTTTCATAATCAATCTCGGAAGTCGCATACAAGCATAGTTTGTCGAAAGCGTTAAATATCTTTAACAGATTATTGCTATTTAAACCCTTGATCATATTCTTCCTGGTAGCCAACAGATTACCCCGAATGTCTTCAACCAGAGCTCGATTCAGATCTGGTGATACTATTGTCTCGATATGTGTACGCCATATCCCTATTTTCTTAAGGCTTGTCCCTATGTGATCGAGAAATATGCCATTCTGTTCGACCGGCATAACCAATATCGCATTCGCCGTACATAGAATCGCCGCAGTGGTTAATAAACCTGCAAGTACAGAATGTGGAGAAAATCGAATGACTGGTTTGGCCTTTTTGTTGGTACATTCCTATTTCTTCTCTGGCTGAGAAGTTTCATTTAATTTCCGTTTGGTCTCGATACGGTGACTTTCAAATGTAGAGTCACCGGATTCAGGTTCAGATATATGCATTATAGCATATCCTGCTTTCTTTTTTGCCGCTGGTTTAGGAGTTATATCCTTTCTTTCGACGTCTAAAATCGCGAGTTTTGCAACGGCGCGTCTAAATGTTCCTTTGCTGGTTATGACGTCAGCTTGTCTAGCTACACCGTCATCAGAAACAATCATTTTCGAAACACGTCCTTTTAACCACCGTCCTGCAGGTTTTTCGTTATCCACTATTAGGACTAAATCATCTATTTTGATCGGTCTTACATCGCCAGTCCATTTTTCTCTGGCAATTAATGTTGGTAGGTATTCCTTTTTCCATTTACCCTAAAATATCTGTAACGCGTGTTGAATCCTTGCTTGCGATTTTTTATCGTAAGGTTTTGGATCACACTCGAAGGGTGGGGCGTAATTCCCTGCCCTTCCTAAAATCGCATGGAAGGGAGTTAAAAGCTCGTCATCTACGTCCTTCAAAGCTCTGTGTATTAGTGGACGAGAATTGCCAAACCACTCCACCTCGACGAAGGGTGATCGCAGCACTTCACTTGTAGGGGTTCTTTTAGACATATCGTCTACCATGGTTCCGAGCTCCTTATTTATAATGCCAATTAACCTTTCCCATACGCCTCCGATATGTGGTGCCGCCTGAGGATTAAATACCCACGAAATTTCTAGATCCGCTGCTTCTCCTTGTTTCATTTTTGTGTTGAAATCTTGTAAGAGTCGCTTCAATTCCCTTTCGGCTCCAACAAAAATAGTTCCGTTGTCGCTGTAAAACTGAGTCACTTTACCTCTTCGACATTGAACATTTTTGAAACATACGAGAAAAGCATCGGTACTCATGTTCTTTGCCGTTTCGATATGTACTCCACGTGTAATTAAACAAGTGAAAATAACTCCCCATTATCTGCCCTTTTGAACATAGAAAGGACCGAAATAATCCACTCCACTCTACTGGAATGGAAAAGAGTCTAAATTAGTTCGTACTTGTGGGAGAGGAGCCATCCTAGGGACTGCTACATGAACAGTATTCAGAATACATTTCTGACAACAACTTTTTACATTTTTTAGTACAGCTCTCGCGTTTATAATGTAAAAACGTGGCGCGAGATTACATATAACTATATTGTCCGCTTGATGATGGCATTCCTCATCATAATATCTAACAAGTAGATTAGTTATATGACTCTTCTGTGGCAAGATTATTGGGTATTTTTGCTCATATTTCACATGAGTACTATACTCCAATCTACTACGCGCCCTCATGACTTCAGCCTTGTCGTCTATGAAAGGATATAATTTCCTTAAGCAAACTTCCTTGGGCACATAGTCCCTCTTTTGCTTCCATTCTTCTTCGTTTTGAATGTCGTACCTTGGCATTCCTTTTATTTCTTTTGCGAACACTTCTAGTTGAACGTTGCTAAATAGAAAATTTTCAGCTTCTCTTTTATCATTCAGAGTTATAGCTGGATCAAAACTACGTTTGGAAGTAACGAAATCGATAAACTTCTTCCAAATTGTAACTCTTCGAACAAATTTTCTCCAATCAGAAAATGCCCTGACATCTATAAATTCGATGTCTGAAGAGTGTATGTTTATAAATCTACGCCTTTCCTCTTCCGTGGGTGCAATCATTGGTTCAGGCCAATTTACTTCCTATTTTCTTAAAAACTCCGATCCATCGTATCACATTGCATCGTTCTTAGAGGTTTTTGTCCCAATATCAGCTGGATTTTCCTTCTCCATTGGCTTGGGTCCGTAGTGTCTAAAATTTCTCCGATACGATTTGCTATAAATGATTTATATTTACGCAGATCTGATTTCATCCAACTGTGTAAAGCAAAGCCTTGGTATTACATTCCTGTAGTGGAATTTGACCTTCTGTTTCAACAGACTTCGCAGCCGATTCAGAGTGTACAGAACCAGTGCAGGGCTGGTGCTACGATTCTACTGACACTACGAATCCTTCCAGGTCGGGGCTCGAACATACGACAACTGGTTTGTAAGACCAGCGCCCTATGCATTGATCCGCCAACCGTGTACTACTTTTGAATCGAACCAATGCGTAATTTTATTAAATTGCAAGCGTGATTCCGTTATTATAGTTTGAGACAATCTTGTTCCGAGAACTGCCGCCTCGAGTTCTAGCCGTGGAATTGTAGGAGGTTTAATCGGAGCTACCTTACTTTTAGCGGACAAAAGTCTAACGTAATTATTCTTGCGATTTTTTATATATACGCAGACTGCAAATGCTTAATCTGAGGCATTGACAAATACATGAAGCTCATTACTTCCGTCATCATTTGCTTCTAAACATCTAAGGATTCGTACATTTTCGGCTTCTTTGATTTTATTTAACCACTCAAGCCATTTTTTACACAAATGCTCTGGTAGCTGCTCGTCCCACCCGATACATGAACGGTGCAATTCTTGCAACAAGATTTTCCCGTGAATAGTCATACGCGCTATTAACCCTAGAGGATCATACACGCTTAAAACAAATGACATGACTTCACGAATTTTTATTCCTGGAACAACTTTATTGCCCAGTCTGTTTACGGTCACCATGTACCCGAATGAAGCAATTTTAACGTTAGGAAGGAAAAGTGTTGGCCAATACTTTATCATTCGTAATGAAGTTACGAATGTGGAAACCAGCTTCTTGTTGTACTTCAATCACATTCGCAACTATTTCTGTTGCCGAGGTAATTTCATGAAAACTATCTAGGTAATCATCAACGTAGTGTTGCTTCTCAATCGCAAACACTAAGCCAGGATTTGTTAATGCATATTTTTAGCATTACATTTTTTTACTGCCTGAGCACATGATGGTGAGCAAGTCGACCCATATGTCATTACTTACACGTCAGGTTCGTTATCAGTTTGGCAACTACGCCACAAAAATCGTTGAGCATGCTGGTCATCCGATTTTATGTGTACTTGATGGAACATTTACTTAATGTCCCCACAAACCGCCACATTGCCTTCCCGGAATCTCAATAGTATTCCGTACAGGGATGCGCTGTTGCATCCGGCCCCGATAATAAATTTGAATTAAGGGATACGCCTTGAATCTTTGAAGCCGCATCAAATACCAATCTCAATTTGGGCGGAACTTTATTCAAGTTACTAACTATAAAGTGAGGTAAATAGTATACACGTTTAAATGGATACTTGATTTCTTCTTCGGTTAATTTTCTTATATAACCTTTCGCTTCATAGTCCTTAAAGGTGGCAATCGCCCATTCCCTTTTGTACATATCCTTATTCAAATTTCTCTCCATTTTTCGGAGTCTACACAAGGCTATATCGTAACTCTTTGAAAATTGAACTTCGTCATTTTTCCAAAGTAGCCCAATTTCATAATTATTTTTGTTCTTTTTAAGAGTACTTTGAATGATTTCTTTTGATCGTTTTTGATCCTTGGATTCAGGCAGATTTGGAACTGCTCTGACTCCGAAATCCTCGGTGGAGAAGCAATTTTTCATCATTTTCCTTAATTCATCTTCTTGCTGGATTATCATTATGTGCTGACTGTTCGAATTGCGGAACACTAACCATCCCAACTTTGTTTTTATGGCTATGGGTACATGTGCCTTTCTTGTAACACTTTTTTTTCGAAACTAATAAATGACTATGATTTAGGCCAATTAACAGTTTGGGTTTCTCATACTTTTATTTAGTTAAAGGGACCTCACCCAGGTATGGGTATTTTACCTTTAACCAAAGACATCATATTAACAAGATATCCAGCTCTCACATTTCCCGAACAAATCATTGGCAACATCCTTTTTTGCGAGCATGTCGCCCTCAGGTGAGTCCGCATCGAATCTCATACATAGAAGTAGAGGAGAGAAATGTCAAATTCGTGCGCGCCAAAATAGCAGGGCTGTGCACCCACACAATTGACATGACATGTTGAATGAGACGCCGTGCGATGGCGTTGCTGAACTGAAGATTGAGATCGCTTCAAGCTGACAGGGTCTGCTTTAACTCAGGTTCATGGACTAAGCAGGTAGATCTAAATTTTTAACGGTTTTCACGTTTCGTAATGAAAACCTTTTTCTGCTCGATCCAGAGACCTTCAAGTTAACTGTACTGCTCTCAGTGGCGCTCGAAATGTTTTGAGTCCACTTTAGATTGAGAACTTTTTTGCTCCCTTTTATCCCCTTTAAGTATATCAGCCGTTTCTTCTTCAATAAGCGTTAAAGAAGATCAAGAAATGCAAGTGTTTGCACTTGTTTTCACTGTTTAAGCCTTTCACAATTTTCTAAATTGTGATCTAATGTGCAGGTTACACATTTTCTTTGGGGTGGACGTTTAGGCGTGGTATACACTTTGGGTGAGTCTTGATGCAAGTGAAATCTTTTGTCGTGAATACGACTTTACTTTACTATGGGGTGCCTTTTCAAAATTAGCCATATGGAAGAATGGGCAGAACTTAATCGTGAATATCTCGACTTGTATTAACGGTAGCAACATAATTCTTTCACCATTTCATCAAAAATATAATCAGGAATTTAGGATAATATTTTGAACAGCGTGAGATAACCACACACAACTCAAAAATTAGGTTTTCTCAAATTTTTAAAACAACGCGGAAAACTCTTTACTTTTGCTTAGCATTTTCGCGCAAGGACGACGATTTTGAGGTAGTCAGGCACATATCTTCAACTGACTGCGTATAAAAGCGGAACCGTGGTCAAAAATCGATCAGCTTCAGAGAGTGCACCTTCTGCGTGGTACCAAACCCCAAACGCTCAGGTCGTGCTCTCATTTGGACTTCAGCCGTCAGGTGGAGCAGTCGTCAATAAAAGCAGACCTTTTGCGTGGTATAAAGCCTCAAACGCCTAGGTCGGGCTTTCATTTGGACTTCAATCGTCAGGTAGAGCAGTCAGCAATGTTTTTTTAAGGACTTCAGCCGTCATGTGGAGCAGTTGGCAAAGAAAGTAAACCTTTTGCGTGGTAGAAAGCCTCAAACGCTTAGGTTGTGCTTTCATTTGGACTTCAATCGTCAGGTGGAGCAGTCGGCAATGCTTTTATATGGACTTCAACCGTCAGGTGGAGCAGTTGGCAATGAAAGTAGACCTTTCGCGTGGTATAAAGCCTCAAACGCTTAGGTTGTGCATTCATTTGGACTTCAATCGTCAGGTGGAGCAGTCGGAAATGCTTTTATATGGACTTCAGCCGTCAGGTGGAGCAGTTGGCAATGAAAGTAGACCTTTTGCGTGGTATAAAGCCTCAAACGCTTAGGTCGTGCTTTCATTTGGACTTCAATCGACAGGTGGAGCAGTCGGCAATGCTTTTATATGGACTTCAGCCGTCAGATGGAGCAGTTGGCAATGAAAGCAGACCTATTGCGTGGTATAAAGCCTCAAACGCATAGGTCGTGCTTTCATTTGGACTTCAATCGTCAGGTGGAGCAGTCGGCAATGCTTTTATATGGACTTCAGCCGTCAGGTGGAGCAGTTGGCAATGAAAGTAGACCTTTTGCGTGGTATAAAGCCTCAAACGCTTAGGTTGTGCATTCATTTGGACTTCAATCGTCAGGTGGAGCAGTTGGCAATGAAAGTAGATCTTTTGCGTGGTATAAAGCCTCAAACGCTTAGGTCGTGCTTTCATTTGGACTTCAATCGACAGGTGGAGCAGTCGGCAATGCTTTTATATGGACTTCAGCCGTTAGGTAGAGCAGTTGGCAATGAAAGCAGACCTATTGCGTAGTATAAAGCCTCAAACGCATAGGTCGTGCTTTCATTTGGACTTCAGTCGTCAGGTGGAGCAGTCGGCAATGCTTTTATATGGACTTCAGCCGTCAGGTGGAGCAGTTGGCAATGAAAGTAGATCTTTTGCGTGGTATAAAGCCTCAAACGCTTAGGCCGTGCTTTCATTTGGACTTCAATCGACAGGAGGAGCAGTCGGCAATGCTTTTATATGGACTTCAGCCGTCAGGTGGAGCAGTTGGCAATGAAAGCAGACCTATTGCGTGGTATAAAGCCTCAAACGCTTAGGTCGTGCTTTCATTTGGACTTCAATCGTCAGATGGAGCAGTCGGCAATGCTTTTATATGGACTTCAGCCGTCAGGTGGAGCAGTTGGCAATGAAAGCAGACCAATTGCGTGGTATAAAGCCTCAAACGCTTAGGTCGTGCTTTCATTTGAACTTCAGTCGTCAGGTGGAGAAGTCGGCAATGCTTTTATATGGACTTCAGCCGTCAGGTGGATCAGTTTTCAATGAAAGTAGACCTTTTGCGTGGTATGAAACCTCAAATGCTTAGGTCGTGCTTTCATTTGGACTTCAATCGACAGATGGAGCAGTCGGCAATGCTTTTATATGGACTTCAGCCGTCAGGTGGAGCAGTTGGCAATGAAAGCAGACCTATTGCGTGGTATAAAGCCTCAAACGCTTAGGTCGTGCTTTCATTTGGACTTCAATCGTCAGGTGGAGCAGTCGGCAATGCTTTTATATGGACTTCAGCCGTCAGGTGGAGCAGTTGGCAATGAAAGTAGATCTTTTGCGTGGTATAAAGCCTCAAACGCTTAGGTCGTGCTTTCATTTGGACTTCAATCGTCAGGTGCAGCAGTCGGCAATGCTTTTATATGGACTTCAGCCGTCAGATGGAGCAGTTGGCAATGAAAGTAGATCTTTTGCGTGGTATAAAGCCTCAAACGCTTAGGCCGTGCTTTCATTTGGACTTCAATCGTCAGTTGGAGCAGTCAGCAATGCTTTTAAATGGACTTCAGCCGTCAGGTGGAGCAGTTTTCAATGAAAGTAGACCTTTTGCGTGGTATAAAGCCTCAAACGCTTAGGTTGTGCTTTCATTTGGACTTCAGTCGACAGGTGGAGCAGTTGGCAATGCTTCTATATGGACTTCAGCCGTCAGATGGAGCAGTTGGCAATGAAAGTAGATCTTTTGCGTGGTATAAAGCCTCAAACGCTTAGGCCGTGCTTTCATTTGGACTTCAATCGACAGAAGGAGCAGTCGGCAATGCTTTTATATGGACTTCAGCCGTCAGGTGGAGCAGTTGGCAATGAAAGTAGACCTTTTGCGTGGTATAAAGCCTCAAACGCTTAGGTTGTGCATTCATTTGGACTTCAATCGTCAGGTGGAGCAGTTGGCAATGAAAGTAGATCTTTTGCGTGGTATAAAGCCTCAAACGCTTAGGTCGTGCTTTCATTTGGACTTCAATCGTCAGGTGCAGCAGTCGGCAATGCTTTTATATGGACTTCAGCCGTCAGATGGAGCAGTTGGCAATGAAAGTAGATCTTTTGCGTGGTATAAAGCCTCAAACGCTTAGGCCGTGCTTTCATTTGGACTTCAATCGTCAGTTGGAGCAGTCAGCAATGCTTTTAAATGGACTTCAGCCGTCAGGTGGAGCAGTTTTCAATGAAAGTAGACCTTTTGCGTGGTATAAAGCCTCAAACGCTTAGGTTGTGCTTTCATTTGGACTTCAGTCGACAGGTGGAGCAGTTGGCAATGCTTCTATATGGACTTCAGCCGTCAGATGGAGCAGTTGGCAATGAAAGTAGATCTTTTGCGTGGTATAAAGCCTCAAACGCTTAGGCCGTGCTTTCATTTGGACTTCAATCGACAGAAGGAGCAGTCGGCAATGCTTTTATATGGACTTCAGCCGTCAGGTGGAGCAGTTGGCAATGAAAGTAGACCTTTTGCGTGGTATAAAGCCTCAAACGCTTAGGTTGTGCATTCATTTGGACTTCAATCGTCAGGTGGAGCAGTTGGCAATGAAAGTAGATCTTTTGCGTGGTATAAAGCCTCAAACGCTTAGGTCGTGCTTTCATTTGGACTTCAATCGACAGGAGAAGCAGTCGGCAATGCTTTTATATGGACTTCAGCCGTCAGGTGGAGCAGTTGGCAATGAAAGCAGACCTATTGCGTGGTATAAAGCCTCAAACGCTTAGGTCGTGCTTTCATTTGGACTTCAATCGTCAGATGGAGCAGTCGGCAATGCTTTTATATGGACTTCAGCCGTCAGGTGGAGCAGTTGGCAATGAAAGCAGACCAATTGCGTGGTATAAAGCCTCAAACGCTTAGGTCGTGCTTTCATTTGAACTTCAGTCGTCAGGTGGAGAAGTCGGCAATGCTTTTATATGGACTTCAGCCGTCAGGTGGATCAGTTTTCAATGAAAGTAGACCTTTTGCGTGGTATAAAACCTCAAATGCTTAGGTCGTGCTTTCATTTGGACTTCAATCGTCAGGTGCAGCAGTCGGCAATGCTTTTATATGGACTTCAGCCGTCAGATGGAGCAGTTGGCAATGAAAGTAGATCTTTTGCGTGGTATAAAGCCTCAAACGCTTAGGCCGTGCTTTCATTTGGACTTCAATCGTCAGTTGGAGCAGTCAGCAATGCTTTTAAATGGACTTCAGCCGTCAGGTGGAGCAGTTTTCAATGAAAGTAGACCTTTTGCGTGGTATAAAGCCTCAAACGCTTAGGTTGTGCTTTCATTTGAACTTCAGTCGACAGGTGGAGCAGTTGGCAATGCTTCTATATGGACTTCAGCCGTCAGGTGGAGCAGTTGGCAATGAAAGTAGACCTTTTGCGTGGTATAAAGCCTCAAACGCTCAGGTCGTGATTTCATGTGGACTTCTATCGTCGAGTGCCCCGGGTTGGCGGTTCAATGCAATGCATTTATCATAAAGAACTATACTGGTTATTTTGTAATATTTGTGTGTCAGAATGTTTGATGTAACTAATCTGTACTGTAGTTTGGGTGTATCGTTTCAAATTCTAGTAGTGAAAAATTGTAATGCTTGCACAA
Source organism: Malaya genurostris (assembly GCF_030247185.1). Lineage (NCBI taxonomy): Eukaryota > Metazoa > Arthropoda > Insecta > Diptera > Culicidae > Malaya > Malaya genurostris. The sequence goes on from NC_080572.1 coordinate 130,244,831, forward strand.
TTAACACAATCGATCAACTAATTGATATTCGGAAGTATAAAGAAAGAGTGTCAGTTTTATTCGTATTCACGACATCCAGTTATGTCTCTGGCATTACACATCTGTACTTTTTTTCATCACTGCCTGACTTTGTTTTTACCTGTGACGTTGCCCAGTATATTTTTGCTGTTGGTTTCAACCAATTGCACAAGTCATCAACTGTTGGTATACGATTACTTTCAGCGTTAGTCTGTGATGTCTCCACCCACTTCAACTGAACGGTAGTTTTTAAACTGTACCATATATCAACCGGTTATCATTTAGATAACCTGTCGCTCCTAACATAGTCATATTATTGACTAAGTTTTCGAGAGCGTCTGATATTTCCACGACGTCTTTTTTTTGCCTTATATAGTTCATGAACTAATTCTTCAAAAACTATTTTCGGAGAACCAAATACTTCTCCAAGTCTGTTGATTATTTCAACATTTTCTGGGTCCAGCATACGTCGCTGAACGCATCTTGCGGCTTTATTTCCCAAAACTGACGGAAGCCTAGATAAACTTTCTAAATTATTGAATTGACCTTCTGTTGTGGTCTCTTCGAAAATTTTCCTTAATTTAGGCCATTCTCTAGCGTTTCCGCTAAATTTAGGCAAAGCTACTGATGCTTGCCTTTTTACATAGACCGTCCAGCTAGATGTGTTTTCAGAGGTTTCCGACCTTGCGTCATCTCCTAAACTCTTATGTCACGAGGGATGACATTGTCCTCTCATGTATTCGCATCAGCTCAAAAATCGCCCCGTTATTTGAACCTTCTGCTTGGAGTGCCATATTTTTCACCTTCGTCATTGCAGCGTATTCATCATTCCGCTTTTGACATACCAGTCTTCTGGTCTCGATGTCCGTTTATCAAGTCCAACGCAAGATAAATGAAAACACCTGTCGCAATCAGCACATTTCAACATTTCCACCATTGCACGATCTTTCTTCGTGCAAAGGCGACACTGACCGTTAGGATTAGAAGCAAATTCCATTTTTTTGGCAACAAAAAAACGGATTCTAGTCTCGAATTTATTTACTATAACTCCTGACAATACTTTGATTTAACAAAAATATTCTTCTCTTGAAATAGTTTAAAACAACTATTCCCGATGCTGAATAAATCGCAAGTGCCTTGCGTTGTTCAATCAAAAGACTGGTCTATTTTACAATTTTTCCTAAGCTATAAACATGTTTTTACAATATGATTATCGGTTTAAGTTCGTTCGCTCTCTATATAGCGTTCCCTTGATCATTTAGGGGTTTTGTTGGTTTGTGCAAAAAGCACATATTTTACTTCTATTTCTTCGCGTTTCGCCTTCGGCTCGTCAGTTCAAACTGAACTGCCATCTCGTGCTTAGCAGTTCAACTTAAACCGCTAAGCAGACGCAAAGTTTGCATTACTTATGAAACCCTCAAACAATATTGCCCAAGTGCTATATTATTTCTGACGTCTCAGGCGTAAACGAGTGACGGCTTATTTCGCCTTTCATCTTTGTTGTTCATACGACTCGTTATTAATAATAGATGTTTTAGTTACTCTTGTTTTACATACTAATGTTGAATCATAATATTTATTTTAATTATTAATAATTAATTAATAAACAGATTTTTATGAATTATGCTTTTTCTATCACTTTTTGAGCAACGGTCATAGAAACAAGACACCCACGAGAGTAACATCGGGCCGGCCACACAGCAAAACCCCACCACAAGCCTGCTAGCTGAAGTCATCAGTCGTCAAGGAAGAGTTAGATTGTGAGAGCAACATCGAAGACTTCACGCTGAAATACAGCGAGCGGTAGTCGCAGCCGGACCGCGGTTACACAACAAAACCACACCCGAAGCCTGCCAGCTGAAGGAATTAGTGTACACGCAAAGAACCATCTCGGATCTAAATGCAGATCCTGTTGGTCGTGACAATTCAAAGCACTTTTCAGTGCTACAGATCACCATAAAGAATTAATTTAATTTTCTCTTTCGTACCTTTTTATCACCAGATTTATCAATATAGAAGTAGACAAAGTTTGTACCGTCACTAATACACTCAATTACGACTCACGCAATGCGAAAATGAACGTATTGATGTAGAAAACATCTTTATACTAGTGTGGGTGTCGTTTGGAAATATGCCGTGCGAAACAATGTTGCCACGTATACAGATTTACCTGTATTTTTATTATAAAAAACTATACTGGTTATATCATTATATTTAATTGTGTTTCAGAATGTTTAATGAAACTAATCTGAACTTTAATCTAGGTGCATCGTTTGAAATTCTAGTAGTGAAAAAGGGGAATACCTGCATAATACATACAATTGATCAACTAATAGACCTTCGGAAGTGTTAAGGAACATGCAAGTTGTTTTCGTATTCATGACATTCAGTTATGTCTCTTACATTACCCACTCGCCTTTTATTTTTTGATATGTTGTAACAACTGATAAAGTTTCTAGCACTATGAGTAAATATGGGAAAATAACAAACGAAAAAGTTTTTTTCTAGAAAAATGTTGATTTCAAAAAAATGCTTAGCATACATTTTTTAAGTTTCACAACTCGATTTTATGAAAAAACGCAAACTTTTCAAAAAAAGGCAATACGAAACAAAATTTGGTTGAATACTACCGATTCATTATAATAGTGGATTTTTATTATGCTAAAGTATCTTATTGAACTATATAAAACGAAAAATGACGAAAAACAGGCGGGTGGGTAATGTCAGTGACATAACTGGATGTCATGAATAGGAATTAAATTGGTACGCTTACTTCACTCTTCCGAATATGAATTAGTTGATCGATTGTATGAATTGTGCAAGCATTTCCCTTCTTCACTACTGGTATTTGAAACGATGCACCTACGAACGGATAAGTTAAATTCTGACGCAGAATGGAATATTACGAAGTAATTTTTATAATTATTTATAATTAAATAATGGTGGTTCTGAAAAGAAACTTATATGACGGCGTTCGTGTTGGAGAGTGACGAGTTGAATTCGAATTCCGATGGATGCCGCTGACTTGCATTTTCAAGCTGACCTGTTATCCGTGGATGAGATACTGATATGGTTTTTCTTTTTCAAATAAAATTTTATTGGGCTCATTTGCTTTAGCTTAACGTGGCCGATTGTCTGGTTGTTAGGGAGAGAGAAAGGAATGCCGTATTACAGGGCGGCATACTCCCCTAGAGTTAGTAAGGGGACATAGGGAGGGTGGGACCTACACAGTATTGAATTGAAATTTAAATACATCATTTGTTTGTGGCATACATCTTTTAGACACACTATGCGTTCGATGAATCTTCATGTTCTTTAGCTTGTAACAATGAAGAGATTTTTCTGGATTGGGATGCGTAAAGAAGAGTGCGATAGAGCTGTAGACGAGAAAGAAATAGAGAAAGCACTAAATTTGAGCATTGATAGTTTTCAAGAAGTTGTAGATGAGTCATATAAGGAAGATTCCGAGCTGCCAAGACGTCGCGGACTGGTACGAAGGGTGGTATACCTCGGGCCCGACACACATCCAAACAACATGGTCGATGTCATGATGACCCTCACTGCAAACGCAGACACCACTCTCGGCGAGCCCCACACGACGGAGATGCGCGCCGAACATATAATGATTAAACACACGCCTTGCCATTACACGAATAAAGGCTCGGCTCACGTCTAACCCCCGGAGCCAAGCTTTCGTCGATACCTGTGGAATTATTGAGTGTAACCATCGTCCCAGAGTTCCACTATTCCAAGTATATTGCCAACTGACTAAAGTTTTCTGACGACAACAACTGAAAAATTCATTGAAGCAAATTGGTCTTTCATAAATGTCACCTTCTAGTGCGCTCACCTTGGCTAGTGAGTCCGCTCTCTCATTGCCCCGTATGGAACAACATGAAGGGACCCAAACCAAGGTAATCTGGTATGATAGAGCACTCAATTGTTCCCGTATTTTGCTCAGGAAATACGGTGAGTGCTTTCCAGGCTTCACTGAACGGAGAGCCTCAATCGAGCTGAGACTGTCCGATACAATGAAGTAGTGATCTGTGGACAGAGTGTCAATGATCTCAAGGGTATATTGAATTGCAGCTAGCTCTGCGACGTAAACTGAAGCTGGATCATTGAGTTCAAAGAAAGCGGTGAAGTTTTCATTGAATATACCGAAGCCAGTGAACCCATCGAGCTTTGATCCGTGAGTGTAGAACATCTTCTCACAGTCGAATGATCTAAATTTATTGTGAAACAATTTTGGGATCACTTGAGGGCGTATGGGATCCGGAATTCCACAAATCTCTTCTTTCTTGGATGTATCGAAAAATACAATAGGATTAGGAATAAGGATTTATATGCTGAGCCATGTAATCAAAATACAAGGACATAAAACGGGTTTAAGAATTAAGCTCGACAAACCTTTCGAAGTTTTCAATCACCATTATATTCAAGATGTCGCATCGGATGAGCAGACGATATGAAAAATCCCAGAACCAGTTTTTCAACGGAAAGAGCCCGCCAGCACTTCAAGACTCATTGTATGATTCGATTGTATGCACCCCAATGCAATTCGCAAACAACGATACTGAATTCTTTCCAGCTTAATGAAATTGGTGTTCGCGGTGGATCGGAAGCAGAAGCATCCATATTCCATAACGCACAATATCGTTGTTTGGTAAAACCAGGTGTCCTGGGTGGGCACCCCACCATGATCCGGTTATTATACGAACGAAGTTAATTATCTGCTGGCATTTTTGTTTCAGATACATAATGTGCAATCCCCAGGTGCTTTTGGAGTCGCTATGGTTTCACCCCTTAGTTGAAGCTGTAATTGGGCTGGTTCTCGCTTCCTTGAAAATACAACTAGCTCAGTTTTCTCCGTAGAGAATTCGATACCCAGTTGAAGAGCCAATGTTGATAAGTTGGCAAGAGTATCTTGTAACGGCCCTAGCCGATCGCCCGCTTTGGGTCCTATAATGGACACAACGCTGTCGTCGACAAGTTGTCTTAGCGTGCAAGATGTGTTGATACATTTATCGTCGTTTACGTAAAAATTGTATAGGAGGAGGCTTAAACATGAGCCCTGTGAAAGACCCATGTAACTAAATCTTAATGTTGTTGCTCGAAATGCATGTGTTTCTCAGACAATAGATTAGATAAAAAGTTGTTTAAGACTTCTCAGATAGTATTTCAATGGAAACAGAATCAAATGCCCCCTTGACGTCGAGGAAAACTGATGCCATTTGTTCTATATGAGCAAATGCCATTTGAATTTCTGTTGAGAGCAACGCTTGGCAATGGTTCGTTCCTTTGCCCCTGCGAAAACAAAATCTGAAAGCAAGCCATTACTTTCGACCCAATTGTCTAGACGAAAGAGAATCATTTTCTCCAACAATTTCCGAATACAGGAGAGCATAGCAATCGGCCGATACGATTTGTGGTCGGAGGCTGGTTTTCCTGGTTTTTGAATAGCGATAACCTTCACTTGTCTCCAGTCATATGGTACAATGGAACCCTCAAGAAACATGTTGAATAAATTCAATGAGCTTCGTTTAGCAGAATCAGGCAGATTTTTCAACAAGTTTAATTTAATTCTGTCTAACCCTGGAGCTTTATTGTGACATGATAAGGTAAGAAGGTCTAGGATACCGTACGCAGCCCAGGATAAGTAAGCAGTGGTGTGGGAAGAAGTTCCATGATGTCTGCGAGTAGTCGATGCCCTATCGAGACTCTGGGAGGAATGTAGATGGAAGCTATACATAGATCTTTGCCTTTAATATTGATCGCTGAGAGGATGAGCCATTGTTCAGATAACTGTTTTAAAAATGATCTTACTGTTGGTATCAAAAAAGTTAAAATATTTCTAAGAGGCTCAGAAATATTGAAGGCTGTTAGTATCCAGTCCACGATATCAAAGAATCTCAGCAATCCAGATTTTGTCTGATTTTTTGGTGTGATTTGGGGTTATTAGGGTGTTTCGATGCCCCTGGAAGTGCTGGATACTCCTTATTATAGTTTCCAAACCAGGTGGAACTTGCTTCGGTTCATAATCAGCACTTTTCGTTTCTTTTTGATTATTCTGCGACGAAGACAGTCTAACGCGTTTACGAGGAAGCTTGGGAGAGACCGAGTTTGGTCTTTTCCTGCTTCCTCCAGGCAATGGGTAAGATGTTCCTTCGCCGAGGTCGTCAGAGCTACCTTCATCAACTGGCAAGAGAGAAAGTGGGTTCTCAGGGTGCGATGATGCCGTTCTTTTAAATATTTCCGCGTAAGACCGCTTCAAACGCTGCTTCATGGAGACCTTTACTTTTTCTTCCCGATGTATGTACGTTTGACACATCGAGAAATCATAAAGACTTCCGCCACAGTAAATGCATTTTGCAGCAGTCTTCCTGCAGGAATCGTCCTCATGGGCCTCTCCACATTTACCGCATCGCGGTTCATCGCAACAGAAGGTGGCCGTATGTCCAAACTGTTTGCAATTGGAACAGTGCATCGCCCGTGGTACATATATGCGTACAGGTAGATGAACCCCTCCCACTACCAAATAATTTGGGAGCGCAGATCCGGCGAAGGTCACGCGAAATGAGTCTAGAATTCACCGTCTATCGGTTTGGAGTGCAATTGTTTGCATTCCAGTATTTTCACTGACTGAAGGTCGGGGTTTTCGAAACGACCTACTCCGTGCTTCATCAGATCTTCGATTGTCAGGTTCTCATCACGGACCACACCATCGATCTCCACAACACGAGACGGGATGTACACGTGGTACTCCCTCGTGAAAAGCTCACTAGCAGCAATCTGATTTGCTTACTTCAGGTCGGACACGACGACGCGCAACTTGTTTGGCGACACTTTGTCCATAGATTTTATTGCCGAGTAGTGCTATGTCAGATCTCGAGCAATATTCATAACTCGGAGAGATTTTAATATGGGCCGAAAGTATACCACCCACGAACCCCCGAGCCATCGTCCTAATAAACTTTACGATGAGGAGTTGGTTTCTCAGAGGAGGGAACGGAATCATCCAGTGGTGACATCTCGTATTCAGAGTCTAAATGCTCCACTTCTTCACCCACATACGAGGAATCCTCCTCTGGACCATCTCCATCACCATTGGTAGTCATATTTTGTGTGTGGGAGCAGTGGGATCTCCCACAGTTTTGAAGTTAATAGAAGTGAAAAAATTTAGAAAGTAGTAAAAAAAATACAAAAGTTTTAAAGGTACTTATCTAGTATGGCACGATGAGCTGTTGGATGATTTAATCCTTCGTTCCTTTTTGCGTAACCTTGAAGTATATCCACCGGTCGACTTGTAGATCGCAAACTATTGCGGTGTTTTTGCCCAATAGTGTTAGGTGAAACAAAAGAATTCACATCTGCTACCGATGCGACGTCTCTGCACAAAACTTGCTTTGTTAAAGCCACAATCTTCGCTGCTATATTAGAGTGCATATACTTCAGCCCTATGTGCCTTAGGCGTAACAGCTTCGTCGGCGTATTTGTACGAAAATATGAAAATGAGGCGTACTTAATTTCCTTATCCGCATGGAAACATGAAATATACACCCAAATCTCCATTTACGTAATAATCAGAGCCTCGCGAATCGAATTATGACGTAAAAAATGTTTACGTTATTTGGAATTTTCAACGTAAAAAATAGTTAACGTTATTTGGAATTTTCGAAGTAAAAAAAGTTTACTCATCAAACCCGTTCCTAAAATACCCATATTGTAATAGTTTTCAAGGAATATCAATAAACCGGAAGTCGCCATCTTGGAATTCAGAACCACCTCAAACATTGTTTTCTGACATGTACTCATCAGACCCGTTCCAAAAAAACCCATCTTGTAAGGGGTTTCAAGAAATATCAATAAACCGGAAGTCGTCATCTTGGAATTCAGAACCACCTCAAACATCGTTTTTCGACATCTACTCATCAATCCCGTTACGAAAATACTCTTTTTACGAAGCAGGTTCGTAAAAAAATTACGTTATTTGGGGTTTGGTTCGTGAAAAAAGACTACGTTATTTGGGATTTTGTTCGTAAAACAAGTTACGCAAAAGAAGGTAACGTTTACGTAAACGGAGGTTTAGTTTGATACAAATTTCAACTTCAAAATAAAATTTAAAAAATAAACGATCACATGATCCAGCATAACTCCGGATCAAGCGGATAGATTCCAACTAAACTTGGTACAGATACTTATTGCACTTAGAAAGTAGTCATAAGAGTTTTTTATGTTTGTGGAAGGAGTAGCAAGTGTCCCTAGCAGGAGGATTTTAGGTGGAACTTATCGAATTTTACGAGAATCTAAACTTCTTGATCAGTACAGATAATACTCTCGTCTCCAGTAGATTCAAGAATTATTTCCAGGGGGAAGATATGGTTTGGTTGTCTAAGATGAAAACGATCGAATTACGCGTGAAACAATACTTATTGAAAATCACAGATACTTCTTGTTTCTCAGAAGTGGTTGTAGTGTTCTAGGTAGAGGATGTCTTGTACAATGGCAAATTTGTATCAAGAATCAGAACAAATTGGCTCAAATGGCACGTTCCCTTTGATATTTGGAGATTTGTGCCTTGTCTAAAATTTGTTTTAGCATCATTTTCCCGATATATAAGAGGGAAGGATTGAAGGGAAATGGAAAGGTTTGGACTAGGAGGATGGGGAAAATTGACGACACAAAAAGACAGAAGTAAATTCTGCACCCCTAAGGGATGCTAAACAATCTGCTGGGGATCACATTTAGTGGAAGCAGAAGTAAACTCTGAACCTCTACGAGGTCCCGAACAGTCTGCTGTAAAACCTATTTAGGTTTGTTACTATTTGCATTCCTTCTGATGAACGGTGCACAGTTAATAAAACCTTAAACCCCCGAGAGGATTTAGAGATTTTACAAAAGCGACACCATTCTGTACTCCCGAAAGAATGCAGAATGATTCGCAGTATGTACAAGCAGAAGTAAATTCGGTACCCCATAAAGGATACCAAACAATCTGCTAAACCCTATTTAAGGTGAATACAGAAAGGATTCATTCACTCCAGGAAGAACGATGAACCCTTCTGACTATAGCTTCTTACAACATTGGGTGAGAAACGAGAGAATATCCTTTAATTGTAACTCCGCATACACAGACTCAATCATGTATGAAAATCCAAAAACCCGGATACGTAGTTGCGCCAATGCGGGACAGTTACATATCAGATGATATGAAGTACCATAATCGCATTCACACAAATCACACGAATAATACTCAGCACGTTGAATAGTAGCCATGTGGTAATTGAATTTGCAATGTCCAGCCAGAGCTCTAACCAGAATACTGCAATGATGCTTGAAAAAATGCAGTAGATACTTTGACATTTTCAGATTCAAATCTGGTAAAAATGCTTTGTCTGAGCACAAGTTTGCAAGCTGTGCCAGTAGCTTGCATGTTTTGATGCAGCCCAAGAGCGAATCTTGTGCTTTATCCAACTAGTTGAAAGTGGTAAAGCTTGTTCAGGACCAACGAAATCATTCGTTGCACCAGCGCTAGCTAACTCATCAGCCCATTCATTTCCAGTAATACCAGTTCCCATAAGAAGTAAACAGCATTTGAAATGCTAAGGTCTTCAATCTGAGTTCGACATGCGATCACCAGATTCGACCGTGAATCATTCGAACTGGGTGCTTTAAGGCTGCCTGACTGTCTGAACAAAAATAAATTCGTTTACCACAAATCCTCTGCTGAAGTGCCGATTGTATTCCACACAGAATCGCGTAGATTTCAGCTTGGAAAACAGTATAGTATCTACCAAGTGAATGAGTCTGCTCTGCCTCATTTCAGTAGATACCATCATCAGCCCGACCATTCAACAGAGAACCGTCCGTATAACAAACTATGCGTTCATCAAGTTGTCGTTCCAGACAACCAGACAACCATTCCTCACGAAGAGGATAGCTCACATTGAATGTTTTGAAAGGAAAACTGCATGTGAGAGTTAGGTCACTAGGAGCTAGTAAATACTCATCCCACGTAACCATTTGAGGCCACAAACGAGTGTGGCTAGTAGCATAATCTAATGGGTTACTGTTCCAAAGCCCTGTAACCTTAAGACGGTATGCACAAGATAATGCTTCTTGTTTTAGGAACACATGTAGTGTAATGCACAGTAGCGCAACAGTAGGAGTTGTCGTGAATGCTCCTGTCATCGCCATAAGGACCATCCTTTGGAGATGATTTAGCCGACGACACGACCAGGCACTCTGAAGAAAAATCAGAATAAATCGTGTTCATGAGCGATTTACCGCCAGTTACCACAAATACAGCGACCCCTTTATAATGATAAAAATTATCATCTTGAGCAACACTGTTTTAGTTGCTACGAACTAGTTACTAAGGAGCCCCATAAAAAATAAACAAACCATTTTGAAACAGTTGTGTCATTAGCGCATTCATTATTCTGAAGAAAATAGATTTAAAATTCGAAATTTGAGGACGATAGATCGTAGACACAATATGGCTAATTCTGTGCGAAATATTCCAATCAGTGATCGTCTCCAGAAAAGTTAAAAATTTTACGACACTGTAAGCAGTTTGAAAGTAACCTTTTAGATTGTATTGAACATTTTTATTTACTCCGAATTACAGAAATTATCCTTTAACAGAACCAGGTTTAAAAGTTGATCATGTACTGGAACGAATTTAAAATTTATAAGATACATCAAGTTAGCGTTACAAAGTTCGTTATGGATTTGCGCCGACCGGAACTGGGTGCACAAATTCTGGCACTAAATTTAGTGCTGTGACAGGCAGACGTCATATCATCATCAAGGGCTACCCAATAGCTCTGGTTGTAGTGAAGTTATCATTCCCTTCAGGGATATCTACTCTAGTTTTCGAAACACATCTCCGCCCGTGAGACATCATTGTTGGATCCGACATTCTTGACTTCAACAAGGTCCAGCCGATTTACGGGAGAATTTTTTTTAGAGTTAGTGTCTCTTTTCTGCTTGAAATAAGAAAATTATTTGATTATAATTTCGATCAGATCCCATATCCCAAGAAACTTGATTCTCGCGCCTTTAAATGTCTTACATATTCATCAAAATTTTCACCCGATTTGCCTTCAAATCACTGAAAGTAGAAGTGGAGGGGTTACTCGAATGTCCAAAACGGATGACGTATTGTTTCACAACATGTACGCTGATTGACAACGAGGATTGAACAATTTGGAACAAATTCAGAAGTGGCGAATAAACAGAGATTCGGCACACAATTGAAATATTTTACTTTAGATGGTCATTAGAAAAGAGCAGATATGAATTCTGTATATAGGTGTATTCGTACCTGAAGGTCAAATACGGCTCTGGAATGGATTGTAAATAAAGTTCAAATATTTAAGCATCTTTGAAACAATTTTTTGCCTCTTGTAGTATAGTACTGATATACCGGTTTGACTCAGCTTTACCATTTATTTTTCAATACTGAATTTTGATGATTTGAATGATAAAATGTTCCGAACTGACGAATTTTATGACTGAAAATTACGTTAGCTTTTCAAAACTCATTTATTCAACATAAAAGTTTTGGTCATACGAGATAGACCATATATAAAAATTTTCGTATGTTCGACTCCCAGCCAGCCTTAACGAAAGCCTCTATCCGATTGAACCAATCGAATCACAACTCTGACATGTGATAAAGCTGGAGAAGTTCCGTAAATAAGAATCTTCCATTCGAGGCTGTTTGTTTTGTTTATATTCCTCAAGTTTTCAACATGCAGTAACCAAGGTTATGGTAACTGTTACTCGCAATCAATAATTCATCAACTTGTGTTGCCAGTTTCAATAGTTTTTCAGACGATTTCGTTTTGACATTACCAGTTACTGAGAGGTAGTCAAATTTGCGATACAGTTTCGATAGACCTGTACCATCCTTTGGAGATGATTTAGTGGCAGGTCGTGTCGTCGATTTAGCTTTGACTGAACTGTCGCGACTTCTCCTTTCTGCCACCATACAAGACATCCATATGCTAATCCATATGCGATAGTTGTGTAGATCCAATGAATGTATCTGGGTTTGATTCCTCATGATTTTCCAAAAGCTCGTTTTCATTGGTCGAAAGCCATGCAGGCTCTTTTAATCTTGATGTCAATGTGAGCAGACCAATTCAGTTTTGAATCAAGAATAACCCCGATGTATTTAACTTGATCGACCACAGTGACCTCTGAACCAAAATTATCGGAGACGAGCCAATTCACCAACTTATGCGCAATTCTATCAGAGCAGAGAGTTACGTCCAAAACCTCTCGCAATTGTTGGACGGTTTCCTGCATTGACTATGTGCAGGTTTGTACTGCTCACAAATTCCATCATATCAGAACCTCTCAAATTTATATCTGTGCTGCCCCAAATGATATGGTGAGCATTTGTGTCACTGCAGATTATAAGCGGTAAATCACTTTTGCCGCAGTATGATACAACCTTTTTGAAGTCATCGCTTGGCGAAGGTTGGTTATGCGGTAAATATGCCGAACAATAGACATATTTCCTGTCTATGCCATCAATAGTCATACCAACTGTGACAGCACAAATATTTCGAGTTGTGAGCTCTGATATGAGAGAAACATCTAGAGCACTATTTGCAAGTATGCATGCTCGAGGCATTTCACGTGGATTAGTCATACCGTTCTTGTTGAAGGCAACAAAGACTGGGTTTATTAATTTTCCAACGTAGAAGTTTCCCTTTTGGAAATATGGTTCTTGAACCAAAGCTATAGAAGCTTTACCTTCTTGCAGAAGTCTGGATAGATTTATGGTTGCTGTACTCGAAGTCTGGATAGATTTATGGTTTATGCTCGAGATTGATTTGTACTACTCTAACCATTATCAATTAGAGTAATGAACACTCCATCTCCAGCACTTATCGTACAACAACTAGAAGAAACCAAATATATTGGCTTATAATCGCCTATAGCAAACCATGTAAGGATTTTTTTAAATGTTTTAATCATTTAAATACCACGAGTTGCGAAGAAAGAAAACCCCGAGATATTCCGTTCACGACTGCAGCCATTCAGTCATCGGCACGGAAATACACCTTAACTTAGGAGTTCCTATTTTTGTGGCCTTTTACAACATGGAACAGGAAACCAGTGAATCAATTCTTAGTAAAAAATAATTCCGCCGGATGCCACACGGCTCACCTGTTTGGTGGACTTATACCAACGATACAGGTGGACCGTAGCGTTATTCTTAGCCGGTTGGGAAACTGCTACCGACACTACACGGCTATCTAGGCTGCTCAGAGAGGGAAGTTGACATTGATGGTCAACTTCCATGGATGGCCGAGCAGCCACAAGAAGAAGTATTCAAGAAGTAGCATTTGTAGCACCTTTGAGTACATCACACATCAAAATTTGTTGTTGATACTGACAAAATCCATTACCATATCGAAAAAAAATTGTCGAGATTTTGAACGTGCGAGTGTGCTACTATCGGTATTCTTGCAAAGGAAATCTGTGGTCAGTTTCTATATTTGAAAATATGTTACACGTTTCTGTATTCAATGAAATTGGTAGATTTACCGCCCTCAGTCTATTATAGAAGCCAATAGAATTTGTTCACCTGTTTCATAAGTAGAAAAGGGAAAACAAATATTGTAACAGTTTGGCAAAATGTAAGCCTGTTGTTTTTGGTGTGAATGCAGTACGTTTTGATGGCATGTATCAAATTGATACACAAGAACCTATGTGTTACAATTTTTGAGGGACGGATGCGGGTTAAATAAATGTGAATTTTTAGCTGATTTAGGGAATTCATTCCTTTCGCAACATTTAAGTCTGTATTTTCCAGGAAATTAATCTGTATATGTTGCAACCATGTTTTGCACGGCATATTTCGAAAAGACATCCATACTAGAGTGAAGATATGTTCTACATCATTTTCGCATTGCAAAAAAGCCTTGCCGTCGTAATTGAATGTGTTAGTGACGACGCAATCCAACTACATTTTGAAGAATCTTTTGCTTTTGGTAGAAAAGGGAGAAGATTATTTCTTAATAATGACCTGTGGGACTGGAGAGTCCTTGAATTGTCACGACTAGCATGATTTTCATTTAAATCTGAGATGACTCTTGGCGTTTACACTCGGTGAACTCGTCCGAAATTTGACTAGGAATTCATTGTGATTTCCAATTGGATTCCAAAGAAGATGAAAGAATACATTTCGGGATGAATCAATTAGGTTTTTTATCGTGACGACACAAATGAACAAGTATTCATCCTTGACAGTTCAGCGGTACTGTTTACAAACAAGCTTAAACAAAAATCGAAGAGCACATCTAAAACAATCATCTTTACACTTTGCAACTAGTCACTTTTATTTAATAAATATCAAAAACAAACCGTATTCAAACGTGAACAAATGTTTTCAAACTTTATTTAGGCGATACGGACCGTAAATGGTCTGATCCAATTTGTCAATAAACAAACAAAAGAAATTTCTGTTTACAAACAGTACTGCTGGACTGTCAAAAAGTGTTCATCCGATTGAGGTTAGCAGTGACGGTAAAAAACCTAATTGGTGCATTTGGAACTCACAATGAAATCCGACTCTAATTCCGGACAAATTAACTAAACAGCGCTCCCATGACGACTGACACTGGTTGGCTTTCTGTGTGGTTTTGCTGTTTGCCCGGCTGAGACTGTTCTTCGGCACTCGCTTCATTCCAAAAGCACGAGGTCTTCTCGCATCAGTGAGCAGCGCTCCCATGACGACTGACGACTTCCACCGGTAAGCTTTCGGTGTGTGCCCGGCTGTGGCGCTCGTTTCATTCCAAAAGTGTGAAAGGTTGCTCAGTAAATAATACAAAAAGGTAGAATATTCATTTTTATATCGATGCAGTTGCAATACAGCAGATATTTTGTTCTCGTACTCAGAACACGTTCGGATTGGCTGGTGCTGATATGAGTCAAATCAGACAGGTTTTACAATAGTGTACTACTGAAACACTTCGATGTTGTTGCAATATACGTACAAGTTGAAAAATTTCAAATCTTTTGGTAGTTAGATTATATAAATCCTTACACAGATTACTGAGCTATGAGCCTTCAAAATATGAGAAAGGCAAACAAGCGTCATGTGTTTTCCTCTTTGATACCCGTTGATACCAAACACTTCAGAAAAGTTTAATTTTGAATTATTTGTGATTATGTCATACAACTGAAAATTTTATCATAAAATTGTGATCCTATTTTTGATGACATATAGCAAAAATCAATACAACAAGAGATACTCACATTGCAATTTTATCACATGACCATGGCATAACTTAATTTAGTGACATCACATGTTAATACTTGCGTTTAACAGCTACGGCTGTTGAAGGTTTCATAAGAATAATCTGGAACTAATTACTGGAAACAGGCATCGACCTTCATGACGGGAACGGACAAAAGATACGATTTCTTTCTTTATTTTGAGTGTAAGGAACTCAAATTTTGAGTTAAGCTCACTCAAATTTTGAGTAAAAAATACTCAAATTTTGACAGCTTCGTCCCTTAACTCAGAAATGAATAGATAGGAGGTAAATCAAGCATAGGGTACGTGCTCTTTTTATGAATTTGAGTGATGTATCACTCAATTTTGAGTTATGATCAATATGCAGGGTCAGGGTGTAGAAAGACGTGGAGAGACAGTATTACCCACAGTAGTACTTGGGGTAATACTGAATCTTCTATGAACAAGTTGAGTCACTCATTTAATTGTCGACAGAGACAGACAATACTATTTTGTGACCACAACGGTTACACATATATTGATTGATTTATTTATTTATTAATTAATTGATTTATTTATTTATTTATTTATTCATTTATCTTTTTATTATAAAATTTATTCTTCTGACAATAAAACGGTCTTAATGTATTTGTATTAGTCAAGTCAAGTTTTTCCACGAAAGTAGCTTGTTGAATTTTCCTGCGTCGTTCCAATGATTCGAGTCCGAACAGTCGACAGCGATCGGGATACGGTGGAAGCTCAAGCGGGTTCCGCCAGGAAAGGGTTTCTTAGAGCAAGACGAACAAATCGTTTGTGAACGCACTCAATCCGTAAGTTTCATGTAAGTTTATAAGGACTCCAAATTAGACTTGAATTTTCCAGCAATGGGTGAACCAAAGAGCAATATAACACCTTCAAGCAATGCGGATCTTTGAAGTCCCGCCCGATCTTTGCAATAAAACCTAGTTGCCGTGTCGCTTCTGAAATTATAGATGAACGATGCAGATTGAAGGTAAGTTTGGTATCTAACAAAACATCAAGGACATTAACATGATCAACTCTCTGAAGCGTTTGTCCATCAATTGCATAGTCGAAATAAATAAATAAATAAATAAATTTAGGGGACAAAAACATTTGTGGCTCAGCCTTATACTTTAACACATGGATCAATAAGTCCCGAGACTAAAGCAGAGATGGCGCTCGTAGTAAACCAGTAAGCACGTCTTTCTAGAGTACTAACCTTTGCTTGAAACGGGTCAAAATTTTAAGTCGTTCCGACCAGAAACAGCTGAGTTATCGAGGTTGGAGTAAAGTCGTTTTGTAGTTTGTTTAAAAAATGGAAAAAACTGAGTTCCGTGTTTTGATAAAACATTGTTTTTAATGGGTAAAAACAACGTGCAAGCGAAACAATGGATTGAAAAGTGTTATCCGGACTATTGTCCATCAAAAGCAACGATTTGTCGGTGGTTCATCGAGTTTAAACGTGGTCGTACCGACACAAATGACGCGGAACGCTCGGGTAGACCTGTGGAAGCCGTTAAACCGGAAAATGTGAGTGAAGTGACAAAAATTATAATGAAGGATCGTAAAGTGAAGCTCCGTGAGATTGCAGAGATGACACAGATATCATATGGAAGTGTATTTACTATCCTTCATGAAAAATTGAACATGTAAGAGGTTTTTTCCAAGTGGGTTCCGCCATTGCTTTCGATGGAACAAAAACAGCAACGAGTCGATGATTCAGAAAGCAGTTTATCGCTATTCACTCGCAACAAAAAAGATTTTTTGTGTCGTTACGTGACCATGGACGAAACATGGATACATCACTACACTCCAGAGTCGAAGCGGCAGTCATCTGAGTGGCACACAGCTGGCTAAAGCCGTCCGAAGCGTCCGAAAACGCAGCAGTCAGCTGGCAAAGTCATGTCGTCAGTTTTTTGGGATACGCATGGCGTGATTTTCATTGACTACCTCGAAAAAGGTAAATCGATCAACAGTGATTATTATATTGACTTACTGGTGCGTTTGAAGGAGGAAATCGCAAAAAAGCGACCGCACATCCTTTTTCATCAAGACAATGTACCCTGCCACAAGTCGAACAATGGCGAAATTGAACGAATTGGGCTTTGATCTGCTTCCCCACCCCCATACTCGCCAGATTTAGCCCCCAGTGACTACTGGCTCTTTGCTGATTAAAAAATGCTCCAGGGAAAAAGATTTGGCTCAAATGAGGAGGTCATCGCTGATATTGAAGCTTATTTTTGAAGTTAAAGATAATTTTTTTTATAAACATGGTATTGAAAAATTGTAAAAACGTTGGAATCATAGTATCACCCTAAAAGGTGATTATGATTGAAAAAATTTTGCAAAAAAAATTTTGTTTCCATTGTTAGTCTCGGGACTTATTGATCCATGTGTTATATATATATATATATATATATATATATATATATATATATATATATATATATATATATATATATATATATATATATATATATATGTATATATATATATATATATATATATATATATATATATATATATATATATATATATATATATATATATATATATATATATATATATATATATATATATATATATATATATATATATAACACATGGATCAATAAGTCCCGAGACTAACAATGGAAACAAAATTTTTTTTGCAAAATTTTTTCAATCATAATCACCTTTTAGGGTGATACTATGATTCCAACGTTTTTCCAATTTTTCAATACCATGTTTATAAAAAAATTATCTTTAACTTCAAAAATAAGCTTCAATTTCAGCGATGACCTCCTCATTTGAGCCAAATCTTTTTCCCTGGAGCATTTTTTAATCAGCAAAGAGCCAGTAGTCACTGGGGGCTAAATCTGGCGAGTATGGGGGTGGGGAAGCAGATCAAAGCCCAATTCGTTCAATTTCGCCATTGTTCGACTTGTGGCAGGGTACATTGTCTTGATGAAAAAGGATGTGCGGTCGCTTTTTTGCGATTTCCTCCTTCAAACGCACCAGTAAGTCAATATAATAATCACACTTCCATATGATATCTGTGTCATCTCTGCAATCTCACGGAGCTTCACTTTACGATCCTTCATTATAATTTTTGTCACTTCACTCACATTTTCCGGTTTAACGGCTTCCACAGGTCTACCCGACCACGACTCGGTACGTCGGTACGACCACGTTTAAACTCGTTGAACCACCGACAAATAGTTGCTTTTGATGGACAATAGTCCGGATAACACTTTTCAATCCATTGTTTCGCTTGCACGTTGTTTTTACCCATTAAAAACAATGTTTTATCAAAACACGAAACTCAGTTTTTTCCATTTTTTAAACAAACTACAAAACGACTTTACTCCAACCTCGATAACTCAGCTGTTTCTGGTCGGAACGACTTAAAATTTTGACCCGTTTCAAGCAAAGGTTAGTACTCTAGAAAGACGTGCTTACTGGTTTACTACGAGCGCCATCTCTGCTTTAGTCTCGGAACTTATTGATCCATGTGTTAAAGTATAAGGCTGAGCCACAAATGTTTTTGTCCCCTAAATTTATTTATTTATTTATTTATTTATTTATTTCGACTATGCAATTGATGGACAAACGCTTCAGAGAGTTGATCATGTTAATGTCCTTGGTGTTTTGTTAGATACCAAACTTACCTTCAATCTGCATCGTTCATCTATAATTTCAAAAGCGACACGGCAACTAGGTTTTATTGCAAAGATCGGGCGGGACTTCAAAGATCCGCATTGCTTGAAGGTGTTATATTGCTCTTTGGTTCACCCATTGCTGGAAAATTCAAGTCTAATTTGGAGTCCTTATAAACTTACATGAAACTTACGGATTGAGTGCGTTCACAAACGATTTGTTCGTCTTGCTCTAAGAAACCCTTTCCTGGCGGAACCCGCTTGAGCTTCCACCGTATCCCGATCGCTGTCGACTGTTCGGACTCGACTCATTGGAACGACGCAGGAAAATTCAACAAGCTACTTTCGTGGCAAAACTGATCAACGGGGATATCGACGCACCGAAGATTTTGTCTCAACTCGATTTTCGTGCTTCGCAACGATCACTGCGCTCTATCAGTTTACTTCAGTCGAGATTTCATCGAATGACGTTCGGGTATTACGGACTAATAACATCATGCTTGAGGACATTTGGCGCTGTTGAACATCTTTTTGAATTTGATGAACCATCGCTCAAATTCGCCCAGAAAGTACAGCGATCTACAATTTTATGACTTGACTAATACAAATACATTAAGACCGTTTTATTGTCAGAAGAATAAATTTTATAATAAAAAGATAAATAAATAAATAAATAAATAAATAAATCAATTAATTAATAAATAAATAAATCAATCAATATATGTGTAACCGTTGTGGTCACAAAATAGTATTGTCTGTCTCTGTCGACAATTAAATGAGTGACTCAACTTGTTCATAGAAGATTCAGTATTATCCCAAGTACTACTGTGGGTAATACTGTCTCTCCACGTCTTTCTACACCCTGACCCTGCATATTGATCATAACTCAAAATTGAGTGATACATCACTCAAATTCATAAAAAGAGCACGTACCCTATGCTTGATTTACCTCCTATCTATTCATTTCTGAGTTAAGGGACGAAGCTGTCAAAATTTGAGTATTTTTTACTCAAAATTTGAGTGAGCTTAACTCAAAATTTGAGTTCCTTACACTCAAAATAAAGAAAGAAGTCGTATCTTTTGTCCGTTCCCGTCATGAAGGCCGATGCCTGTTTCCATACAGTTTCCAGTAGTTAGTTCCAGATTATTCTTATGAAACCTTCAACAGCCGTAGCTGTTAAACGCAAGTATTAACATGTGATGTCACTAAATTAAGTTATGCCATGGTCATGTGTTAAAATTGCAATGTGAGTATCTCTTGTTGTATTGATTTTTGCTATATGTCATCAAAAATAGGATCACAATTTTATGATAAAATTTTCAGTTGTATGACATAATCACAAATAATTCAAAATTAAACTTTTCTGAAGTGTTTGGTATCAACGGGTATCAAAGAGGAAAACACATGACGCTTGTTTGCCTTTCTCATATTTTGAAGGCTCATAGCTCAGTAATCTGTGTAAGGATTTATATAATCTAACTACCAAAAGATTTGAAATTTTTCAACTTGTACGTATATTGCAACAACATCGAAGTGTTTCAGTAGTACACTATTGTAAAACCTGTCTGATTTGACTCAAATCAGCACCAGCCAATCCGAACGTGTTCTGAGTACGAGAACAAAATATCTGCTGTATTGCAACTGCATCGATATAAAAATGAATATTCTACCTTTTTGTATTATTTACTGAGCAACCTTTCACACTTTTGGAATGAAACGAGCGCCACAGCCGGGCACACACCGAAAGCTTACCGGTGGAAGTCGTCAATCGTCATGGGAGCGCTGCTCACTGATGCGAGAAGACCTCGTGCTTTTGGAATGAAGCGAGTGCCGAAGAACAGTCTCAGCCGGGCAAACAGCAAACCACACAGAAAGCCAACCAGTGTCAGTCGTCATGGGAGCGCTGTTTAGTTAATTTGTCCGGAATTAGAGTCGAATTTCATTGTGAGTTCCAAATGCACCAATTGATTCATCCCGAAATGTATTCTTTCATCTTCTTTGGAATCCAATTGGAAATCACAATGAATTCCTAGTCAAATTTCGGACGAGTTCACCGAGTGTAAACGCCAAGAGTCATCTCAGATTTAAATGAAAATCATGTTAGTCGTGACAATTCAAGGCACTCTCCAGTCCCACAGGTCATTATTAAGAAATAATCTTCTCCCTTTTCTACCAAAAGCAAAAGATTCTTCAAAATGTAGTTGGATTGCGTCGTCACTAACACATTCAATTACGACGGCAAGGCTTTTTTGCAATGCGAAAATGATGTAGAACATATCTTCACTCTAGTATGGATGTCTTTTCGAAATATGCCGTGCAAAACATGGTTGCAACACATACAGATTAATTTCCTGGAAAATACAGACTTAAATGTTGCGAAAGGAATGAATTCCCTAAATCAGCTAAAAATTCACATTTATTTAACCCGCATCCGTCCCTCAAAAATTATAACACATAGGTTCTTGTGTATCAATTTGATACATGCCATCAAAACGTACTGCATTCACACCAAAAACAACAGGCTTACATTTTGCCAAACTGTTACAATATTTGTTTTCCCTTTTCTACTTATGAAACAGTTACATATATATATATATATATATATATATATATATATATATATATATATATATATATATATATATATATATATATATATATATATATATATATATATATATATATATATATATATATATATATATATATATATATATATATATATATATATATATATATATATATATATATATATATATATATATATATATATATATATATATATATATATATATATATATATATATATATATATATATATATATATATATATATATATATATATATATATATATATATATATATATATATATATATATATATATATATATATGTAGGGTAACAGAGGTATTTTGGCCCACTTTGAATAAATATCCACCGAATGTTGTAATATCTTTGAAAAACCCTTCCGCAATGGGTAATTTAATGTGATTAGCTTCAAGTTTATGCAATATCGGTTACTTAACATCGATAAAATCCGATAAAATCGATAAAGTTTGTTAGGTGGGCCAAAATATATGAAGTGGCCAAAATACCTCTGTTACCCTATAGCTAATAAATGTCTTCCATGAAAGAGCATTTTTCAATGAAAAACAACAATGTTCAAACACAATTTTTTTCTCCTCCGCTATTTTTTTATAAACATGTTTGAAAGTGTTTTCTATCAAATGAAAAAAACAATTTTTTTTCATTTGCTCTAATGTTAGATATAGCAGTTTAAAAATGATCTGTTTTGAACTAGTTTTGCTCATAACTTCGGTTCAGAAAACGTTACCTGAATGCGGTAATCATCAAAAAAATGGTTTCAATAAACTCTAAAAGATATTCAAAGACACCAAAAACGAGAAGTGAATAATAAGAAAGCTAGAGCAAAAAATCTGATTTTTTAGGAACACCCTAAGTTGCTCTATTAAAATAGCTGTTACACTGAAACCGTTAGAGATACTGCAATCGTGTCTTCAGCAAAGTTGCTTGATATAAGTTTTCCTACAATTTTGCCGAAGGGTGCACCTCTATCTCAACACATACAGAAAATAATTTTTGGATCACCCTATTAATAAGAATCACCCTAATACCATATACTTTAAAATATGGGTTATCTTTCACTGATCATTTGTTCTGAAGACATCATAGCTCTAAAGTATAAGGCCAAGCCACAAATGTTTTTGTCCCCCTAAATTGTGGATCCGGACCACTGTGCAATGGTGATTGAAAACTTCGAAAGGCTTGCCGAGCTCAATTCTCAGACCCGTTTTATGTCCTAGTATTTTGATTACATGGCTCAGAATATTAATCCTTCTTCTTTTGTTTCCAACCGTGCTCATTTCCTGGATACTTCTGATTCTACTGTGTTTTTCGACACATCCATGAGAGAAGAGATTCGTGGAATTCCGGATCACGTACGCCCTCGAGTGGCCCCTAGTATCTTTCATAATAAAATTTGAACAGTCAACTGTGAAAAGGTGTTTTACACTGACGGATCAAACATCAACGAGTCCACAGGCTTCGGCATCTTCAATCAAAACATCACCGCTTCGAACAAACTCAGTGATCCGGCTTCAGTTTACGTCGCAGAATTAGCTGCTACACCCTCGAAATCATTGAAACCTTGCCCAAAGACCATTACTTCATTGCCACGGACAGTCTAAGTTCAATAGAAGCTCTCCGAGCAATGAAGCCAGGAAAGTATCCCCCGTATTTCCTGAGGAAAATGCGGGAACATTTGAGAACTTTATCTGAACGGTCTTATTGATTACCGTTAGTCTGGGTCGATTCGCATTGTTCCATTCCGGGCAATGAAAACGCAGACCCATTGGCTAAGGTGGGCGCATTGGAGGGTGATATTTATGAAAGACCAATCTGCTACAATGAATTTTTCAGTATCTCTCGTCAGAAAACTCTCGAAAGTTGGCAAACTTCATAGAGCAATGGCGAACTGTGGCGATGGCTACATTCCATTATCCCTAGCGTATCGATGAAACCTTGGTTCAGGCGGATGAACGTGAATCGCGATTTCATTCGTGTGATGTCGCGGCTCATGTCAAATCACTACACTTTCAACGCACATCTCCGGCGTGTTGGGCTCGCGGAGAGTGGTTTCTGCACCTGTGGCGACGGTTATCAGGACATCGAGCATGTCGTGTGGTCGTGCGTAGAGTATCGTGACGTCAGGTAGAAGCTACTGAGGGCCCGAGGTAGACCGCCTGAAGTTCCGGTTCGGGATGTGTTGACGAGTCGGGATAGTTTATATATGCTTCTCATATACCAGTACCTTAAACACATTGATATACAAGTGTAATGAGTCATTCCTCGCTCAGAAAGTATAAACTCCACCTACAGGTTCGACACTAACATCCGCCCGATTCTCACGATCTCCGTCACTGTCCATCTTCATTGGAACTAACAAGATCTTTTTTTTGTCACTAACTTTTTCCTTCCCCTTCCCTGTCTCTTCACCATCTCGATGGCAACTTATTAGATCTCTGTCGTTTGCAGACATTTTGTATCCACATCCCCTTTTTACCACGTTTTCCAAAATATTTACTTCTTTTTCATTCTCTTCGGTAATATCATCATCACCGCCCACGGAAGACAGCTCCAATCGATGACCAGCATGCGGGCCACCCGCCGGGCCTTCATAGCCTGGTGGTGTTTCCCGCGGACCAACACGAACCGAAGGATGCGGCCAACATGGATATTCACCAACACCATATGGAAGACCCTCATGCAATATCCAATTCACCGGTCGATCGCTAGCTGAAAGCTGAATTTTCGGAAATCCGCTACCCCAATACTACATTACATAATGATAATTAAAATTAGTAAATACCGTTGGCATCTTAGAGCTTAAGCAGTGTGCCTTGAAATTATATTTTAATATTGAATAAAAATAAAAATAAATCAACCAGTTTCTACGACACTAGGCGACAAATGTATCAAGAAGTTTTTGAAGCCGGATGCAGTCGTCAATAGAGCGAACTACAAGATATAACTTGAAATCATCGGCATATAATAATCTGCAGCCAACTCCGAGCACCGAAACAGCATATTTGAAGAACAGCAAGAGCAAAAGTGGACCCATATTGCTGCCTTGAGGAACTCCTGATAAATTTGAGAACGGAGAGTTTCATTCGCAGGGCTCTACCACATAAGTAAGAGCGTAGCCAGTCAGTAAACTTTTGTGTTGAGCCCAGTCGCAACATCTTGCACAGGAGTATTCGGTGGTCAATTCGGTCGAAAGCTGCTTTCAGGTCAGTGCATACTGCATCAATTTGTACTCTATTCTCCAAACTCGAAAAACAAGAGGAAGTAAAATTTAACAGATTCGTGCTGACTAAACGACCTGACATAAATCTATGCTGATCGACAGAGATGTAACTTTTAGTACGAGAAAAATACCTAAGTGTTCACAATTATTTCAAAAAGCTTAGAAGCAGCTGATAAATTGGTTATGCCTCGATAATTTCTAACATTTGTGCGATCACCGCTCTTGTATACAGGAAACATGAAAGATTGCTTCCAAGTCATCGGAAAAATACCTTGCTCAAATGATTTGTTAAATATAGTGTACAAAGGATCGGCTAAAGCAGAAGTACAATGACAGTACACCGCTGCAGGTATGCCATCTGGCCCGGCCGAGAACGATCGTTTCAACTCCTTCGCTGCGCAACAATCATATCGGGAGTAACCAAAAATGTGTCAATGTGCACTAAATTCTCAGGAACATCCACCGCGGCGGTCTCCGCATCGAAACCGGAGGCTGTTTTTTTCGCAAACACAGAAGCAAAGAACTGCGCAAACACATCAGATGACTCCAACGATGACCTGGATTAAACACCATCGAGACAAACTTTTGAAGGAATTGATGAGCATTAGCATTTGCGTTTCGAGTTTACAAAAGTCCAAAAATGGAATTCCTACGAAGATCAGTTTGAACCCACATGACGTAGGATTTGTACAACCCCGCGATTAACTTACGATCGTTTTCACTGGAACTTTTAAACATTCGTTATGTTTCAGAGCTCTTCTAGCGAAAATGCTTGCGCTGCCAAGCATTTCGAATTTGTTTCAATTTACGTAGCAGTGCTGTGCTCCAAGGAGGACTTATTGGCCGTTTTACGAAAGGCAAATTAGAACTTAGCCACTCAATTATTTTGTTACAGAAAAAGGATGCCATTTCATTTACGTTGTCGAGCAATCGCCCAAGATGATTTCTGTACTGGTTTTCCTGATGTAGATTCAAAAAATCTAAACCTTCGATTAACACCGTACCAGCGGATGGCATCGAAGAACAAGCGGGTTGTATTTCTTCATTCCGTTGATACCACACAATGCGATGCTGGAAATCACCACACACCAGAACAATATCATTCACAGAACCTTTACTGCACCGGTCCTAATCAGTTGAAATATGCACATCGATCACATCAACATTTTGGCTTTTATCAGAGGGAATGTACATACCGCATAGTAGTAACACTTGTTCAAGACAGTGAACATTCACCGGTTCAATAATAGAGCTGGCAAGTTTTTGTGAAATGGCAATCAATACTCCACCAAACTATGCTTTGTCACTATTAGCAAAGCTGCGGTCTTAGCGAAAAACATTAGTTTTCCAAATAACTACTGAGAGTTGATTCGGCTATTCAGTCCACTTTCGGTCAAAAATATGACATCAAAGTTGCAGTCACTCGTCGTTAAAAAGATCTCGTCGATTTTTGTCCTCAATCCCCGAACATTCTAGTAGTACACCCAGATGCCAAAGTCCTCTTGTTCGTCATTCTGCCACACGGCATAAAACGAATCAGCGCTTGAGAATCTGGAAGCCAACGGATACTTGACAAGAAGAGCAGTTTGGCAGACCCCTTCACCACACCTACCCGCATGACCAGGACCGCTGATGAACGCTGGCAGCGGTGGCACGACAGGGGTAGGGGAGTCAGGGGCTTCCAAAATATCAACCACGGTGCGTCCCAGTATACTGCATTGCATCACTGCTGAGCTATTCCTCCTTGCTTTAAAGCAGGCGTTGGACATGGATCCACATCAGTTGGTTTCCAAAACAGTTGGTTTCCAAACAAGTTGAAGGTTCCAAGACGATAGTTTATAATGCAGGATCGAGGCCAACTTTGAATGATACAAAGGTCATGTTGCTAAAATCGGTACCTTTGGCGACCAGTTTAACAACTACTGGATCCTCATTCATTTCAAGATTGACACGTACCATAGCAGCAATCTCATCATTGGTGACGTCTGGACGTATACGAGACAAATATAGCCAAAATTTGTCGGGTTACTGTTCACAAAGTGGATCACAAACAACGTTTTCTCCGATTTGTTTCAATCCAGAGGTCTTTCGGCGACCCTCGATAAATAGCCAGCGCTTATTGAGCGGTGTGGGAATCAATGGAGCAGGTTTCGACAATGTTTCGATTTCGTTTTGTAAACCATTAATTGCTTCCGTTAACGACAAGGATACTGTTTTTTTCTCATAGCAAAACATTCCAAGAATATTCTGTGAATCGCCTGCCTATCGGAGCAAAACTCAGCAAGTTATGGGCCTTTATCTTCGTTTATCTCATACTGCGAAGAAATAAGAACTCATCGCATAGGCCCAAAACTTCTGCTTTGATTGACTTAAAAACTTGACAAAACATTCTTGAAATGTTTTATTATAACAAATTATAAAAGAAAAAATATGCTTTTTTGAAAATATTAAACCCTACGGGCTCCCTTGAGTAGTAAATTGTTTCCATTAATTTTATAGACAAAAAACTTTAAACGCGTTTTTCTCGAAAGCAGGTTTTGAAAGTCTGGGTCCATAGGCATGGCATATAAGCTACCGGGCAGCCTTTGGGGTCAAATTTTGCAGCTGCACTATATAGTAGTGTGTAGTGAGTGTGATATATAGTATATATATATATATATTATATATATACTATATATATATACTAATATATATATATATATATATATATATATATATATATATATATATATATATATATATATATATATATATATATATATATATATATATATATATATATATATATATATATATATATATATATATATATATATATATATATCATACATGAATACATATATACATTTATAAGGCGCGTAAATCGAATTCATTTTTTTTTAAATTTATTTTTCAGACATATCAAGTTTTTGTGACATTACTGGTCTCGTATGTATATCGAAAGGTTAATGATTTATAAATATTATAATGTTGCCAGGCTTATAAGACATATTTTAAATCAATTTGGTTGATAATTTAGTTTTTGCTTCATGCTAATTTTCAAATTATTTTGATTGATTGCTGCAAAATAGTTTGCTGTACTTCTAGTCGAATATTGTTCAAATATCAGCACGAGTGATTCACATCTTCCTATGCTTAATTGGACTAATTAATAAACACTTCTTAGCATTAATAATAATATAATAATAGAACAAAGGATTTAGTCAAAGTTCTGCGGAAAATTTCGGAAACTACTTTGTCCAAAGACCAAAACAACAAAAAAAGGTCTTCTCTTGTGCGTTTTGACTTTCTCTATAGAAAGATATTGAAATCGCAGAAAAACCGACTTTCGAACGCCTCGGAGATCCATAGTGTTGCATACCGTTCGTCACAGCTCGACGAGATTATAAAATGTCTGTCAGTCGGTGTTGAACAGTATTTCGCGCCGCACGCGTGTAGCTCTTGGCTCCTGGAATTTTTTTGTGGCTACCTAGAGTTTCATTGATTCAAGGCTTCAGTCTTTTTCAAGGCTACCTGAATCACTAACAGTCTTTTTAAAGACTAACAATTAGTCAGCCTTTCTCAAGGCTATACAAAGAGTGATATTCTAATATAATCAGTCTTTTTCAAGACTAAGAAATTAATCAGCCTTTTTTATGTTTTTGGTTTTGCATTCAAAGAATTATTATTCGAACTAATCAGTCTTTATTAAAACTACCACAAAATCAGTCTTTATCAAGACTTATCCAAACAGGAGTCTGATCGAAGACTAATTTAGCCTAGTTAATTTATATTTTTCAAAAATGCCTTTGTCCAACCGGAAAGGCAACAAGCTTAAGGCCTAAAATAATTCATACGAAAGAAATCTCAATCCGTTATTCTAAATCTTTCTAATAACATTTACGATCTTATAGAATCTGAATGTAAAAATAAAAGACAACGGACGGACTTCCCTTCCGTTGATCGTATGCCGTCTATCAGGAATCAGGAATCAGAACAAATTGGCTCAAATGGCACGTTCCCCTTGACATTTGGAGATTTGTGCCTTGTCATCAATTTGTTTTTAGCATCATTTTCCCGATATATAAGAGGGAAGGATTGAAAGGAAATGGTAAGGGTTGGACTAGGAGGATGGGAAAAATTGACGACACAAAAACACATAAAAGCAGAAGTAAATTCTGCACCCCTAAGGGATGCCGAACAATCTGCTGAGGATCACATTTAGTGGAAGCAGAAGTAAATTCTGAACCTCTACGAGGTCCCGAACAGTCTGCTGTTAATAAAACCTCCAACCCCCGAGAGGATTTAGAGATTTTACAAAAGCGACACTATTCTGCACTCCCGGAAGAATGCAGAACGATTCGCAGTATGTACGAGCAGAAGTAAATTCGGCACCCCCTGAAGGATGCCAAACAATCTGCTAAACCCTATTTAAGGTGAATACAGAAGGGATTCATTCACTCCAGGAAGAACGATGAAGCCTTCTGACTATAGCTCCTTACCACATTGGGTGAGAAACGAGAGAATATCCTTCAATTTTAGCTCCGCATACACAGACTCAACCATGTATGGAGAACCAAAAACCCGGATACGTAGCTGCGTCAATGCGGGACAGTTACATATCAGATGATATGAAGTACCATAATCGCATTCACACAAATCACACGAATAATACTCAGCACGTTGAATAGTAGCCATGTGATAATTGAGTTTGCAATGTCCAGTCAGAGCTCTGACCAGAATACTGCAATGTTGCTTGGAGAAATGCAGTAGACACTTTGACATTTTCAGATTTAAATCTGGTAGAAATGCTTTTGTCTGAGCGCAAGTTTGCAAACTGCGCCAGTAGCTGGCATGTTTGGATGCAGCTCAAGAACGAATCTTGTGCTTTATCCAACTAGTTGAAAGTGGTAAAGCTGGTTCAGGACCAACGAAATCATTCGTTGCACCAGCTCTAGCCAACTCATCAGCCCATTCATTTCCAGTAATACCAGAATGGCCGGGTACCCATAAGAAGTAAACAGCATTTGAAATGCTGAGGTCTTCAATTTGAGTTCGACATGCGATCACTAGATTCGACCGTGAGTCATTCGAACTGAGTGCTTTTAAGGCTGCCTGACTGTCGGAACAAAAATAAATACTTTTACCACAGATCCTCTGCTGAAGTGCCGATTGTACTCCACACAGAATCGCGTAGATTTCTGCTTGGAACACAGTACAGTATCTACCAAGTGAATGAGACTGCTCCAGCCTCATTTCACGACAGTAGACACCAGCACCAGCACGACCATTCAACAGAGAACCGTCCGTATAACAAACTATGTGTTCATCAAGTTGTCGTTCCAGACAACCAGACAACCATTCCTCACGAAGAGGATAGCTCACATGGAATGTTTTGAAAGGAAAACTGCATGTGAGAGTTAGGTCACTAGGAGCGAGTAAATACTCATCCCATGTAACCATTTGAGACCACAAGCGAGTGTGGCTGGTAGCATAATCTAATGGGTTACTGTTCCAAAGCCCTGTAACCTTAAGACGGTATGCACAAGATAATGCGAGCCCTGTAACCTTAAGACGGTATGCACAAGATAGTTGTGTAGATCCAATGAATATATCTGGGTTTGAGTCCCCACGATTTTCCAAAAGCTCGTCTGCATTGGTCGAAAGCCATACAAGCTCTCTTAATCCTGAAGTCAATGTGAGCAGACCAATTCAGTTTTGAGTCAAGAATAACCCCGACGTATTTAACTTGATCGACCACAGTGACCTCTGAACCGAAGAACTGTAACGGACGAGCTCCTGTGATTATCCTACGATGAGTGAAAAGCACCATTGATGTTTTGCCCGGATTTACAGACAATCCAACCTGACAACACCATTGTTCAACAGATCGCAGGGCTTGCTGCATTAAATCAAAGAGCGTGTTAATGCTTATACCGGTCATCAATATATGATAATCGTCGGCAAAACCATAAGTCGGAAATCCAAGGTTATTAAGTTTCCTTAACAAACCATCAGCGACTAGGTTCCATAAAAGTGGGGATAGTACACCACCTTGAGGACACCCACAGACACTCAGCTTTCTAATCTCTGCTTGCCGAAGCGATGAACAAAGAAGTCGATTACTAAGCATTGCGTATATCCAATTTGTGATACTTGAAGGTATGCCATGACCACGGGCTGCTTCCAGAATTGAATTGAAAGACACGTTATCAAAGGCACCTTGAATATCTAGGAAAACTCCCAAGCAAGATTGCTTTTGCGAGAAAGCTTTTTCAATGTTGTACACAACATCATGTAACAGGGTTGTAGTGGACTTTCCACGCTGGTAAGCATGTTGCATTCCATGTAGCGGATGCACGCCCAGACTAACATTCCTGATATAGTGATCGACTATGCGTTCCACTGTTTTAAGAAGAAATGAGCTAAGACTGATAGGCCTGAAACTCTTCGCTTCCTCATAAGTGTCGCGACCGCCTTTGGGAATAAATTTGACAATTATTTCCTGCCAGGCTCTTGGAATATATCCTGTCGCAAGACTAAAAGTAAGTATTTTCTTCAAAACATGTTTGAAATGTTCATACCCTTTCTGCAGTAACACTGGGAAAACTCCATCCTTTCCAGGAGATTTGTACGGAGCAAAACTCTCAACTGCCCATTTGACCGATTCAATCGTCACAACGCTTCGAGCAAGGGTCCAAGAATCGTAACTACCTGAAAAAGTCTCGGGAAGAGCTGTCGGTGATGGATCCATACATCCTGGAAAGTGAGTATTAAAAAGGCAGTGAAGTACATCACTTTCATCAGACAAGTGTTCACCATCTGAAGTACGATCTTATAGAATCTGAATGTAAAAATAAAAGACAACGGACGGACTTCCCTTCCGTTGATCGTATGCCGTCTAACAATATTTACAATATTCTTCCTGAATCTTGTTGCGTTGCAACTGAAATTGCGTAAAACAAACTTTTAACATCGTGGAGGGTTCATTGTATTTATCGGAGATATACTGGAGCACGCGAGGGCGGGGTTCATTGTGGGTATGAAACGGCTCGTTCACTGTACGTCGAATTCTGAATCGAGCTTAAAAGTGCAAGAAAATGTCTATTTTCACGCCGCTTGACATGCGTTTCGGAGGTTACAGCCATTAACAGAAAGACTTAAAAGTTTTCTGTGACTGAGAAAAGCTTTGAATCACTCTCTTACAATCGAACCATTGAACTGAACAGTCGATACTGTCGCAATATCCTACTGTGGGAAAGGTATCGGTTTTATTTGACTGGATTGCGTGGCCGTCGTTCTGGCTAAAGATAATTTCGGAGTTAAATGGTGGAAACCTTATAATTCGAGCTTGTTTCGATCCGCGAGTGAAGTGTGTAAAAAGGTGGACCTCAGAAGCAGATTACCACCTAGCTCTGGATCCTGGCTGTAGCTAGTGGCCGAAGGAATCGGGTCGAGATCGTTTGAGGATGTGTTTGGCGATCCGTGGGTAAGTCTTTTGTCGTGAATACGACTTACTTTACTATGGGGCGCCTTTTCAAAATTTACCCTCTGAGAGAGTGATAAGTTTTTGATCGTGAATATCTCCTGTTATATCTAACGAATCAACATAATTCTTGCTACATGCCATCGGAAATATGATCACAATTTTATGATAAAACTTTCAGTTGTGTGACATATTCTTAAATAGTTCACAATTAAACTTTTCTGAAATGTTTGGTATAAACGAGTATCAAAGAGGATAATTCATATGGCGCGTTTGCCTTTCTCGTATTTTGAAAGCTCATAGCTCAGTGATCTGTAGAAGGATTTATATAATCCAACTACCAATAGAATCGAAAATCTTCGACTTGAACGTGTATTACAACAATATTGAAGTTTTTCAATAGTACACTATTGAAAAACCTGTTTGATTTAACCCATGACAGCACCAGCCAATCAGAACGCGAGATGTCTGTATCTATACAAGAGCATCCATATAAAAGTTGAATGGTTCATTTTTCCTATCATTTGCTGAGCAACTCTTCCCGAAACAAGACACACGACAGCAACATCGAGGACCTGTCGTCTCATTGTTTCCCGATATGAATGCACGAGACACCGTCAGCACAATGACACCGAAAAAGGCAGCCAAAAAGTCCAGCAAGGCCCATTGCCGAAACAAGACACACACGAGAACCATCTCAGATCTCAATATTTCCTACCAAAAGATTCATCAAGATGGGAGTTAAAATAATTTGCACCGTCACTAACACATTCAATTACGAACGGCAATGCGAAAGCGAAAGTGATGATTTTGAACACATTTTTATACTAGTATACAAATATGCCGTGCGAAACAGAGTTGCCACAGATCAATATGTATTTTTGTCGCGATTACTTTAGTATGCGGCCGAAAACAAAAATTTTTAGAACAAATGTTTCCACTTGATTTGCGCATTCTACTTTCCAGACGTATCAGAACTGGCTAAACTTAAAGCAATTCTAAATATTTCTTTATCACAGTAATGTGGTCATCCTGAAAAGGACGGTGTTTTCAACTGATGGCCAGCTGCAGATGGCGAGGGATGATTTTCGTTTTCGTTGTCGTGGGCAGCGTTACCGGTCAACTCCAACACTTCGGCAACCAAGTACTCCATCACTGCCGCCAGATAGACCGATGCACCAGCACTGACACGCTCGGCGTAGTTCCCTTCCGAGGCAAACGATTGATTCTGCCGCCAACTGGGCACTTCAGACCAGCACGGTTTGAGCGGGACTTTACCTTGCCCTTAATTGTTCCTCGACAATATGCTGTTACCAGCTCGACGACCCATTCAGTATTACTGGCTGCCGCTCTGCTAACTCTCTCTTTTATATCGTTCCATGTTTCCCGTTCTGCGTAAAGGAAAAATATTCTAACAAAGGGGACGTCCTACCGTGCTACCACTAGCACGTATAAAAGGAAATGTGATGTGAGAAATAGCGTCATTTAAGTTAAAGCAGCTACTCTGTACGTACAAGACACCGTCAGAACGATGGCTCCGACAACAGGTAGAAAAGCAGATTTGTACCGTCACTAACACATTCAATTACGAACGGCAATGCGAAAGCGAAAGTGATGATGTTGAACACATCTTTATACTAGTATGGGGTCGTGTGAAAATATGCCATGCGAAGCAGGGTTGCCATATATACAAGTTAATCTGTATTATTATTATTACTATCATTATTATTATTAGAGTCACTCTTGCATACCGGAGATCGTAGATACATTTCAGACCAGGCCATTGCAATTGTCTCGTACTGAAATTTCGAGAAGAATCAGATATCTTCGAACTTCATAGCTTCAATAAAAATAAACTACAAATTTGTCGTACCTAGCTTCCTATATTAGCAAATTAAAAAGGAATTGTTTCAAGTTTAGAATATATAGTTGTAGAATAGTAGCTGTTTAATGTAACTAATCTGTACTTTAATGTAGATGCATCGCTTCAAATTCTATTAGTGAAAAAGAGGAAAGCTTGCACAATTCATACAATCAATCAACTAACTGATATTCGGAAAAGTGATGGGAGCGTGTCAGTTTTTTCGTATTCACGACATCCAGTTATGTCTCTGACATTACTCACCCGCCTTTTTGTATTTGCTTTGTTTCTTAGCTTTCGTAGATTCTAGATATTTCCTTTCGGTTTCAATTAAACTTTCCACGATATTGCATTCCCAAAAATTAGTGCGAGCCAAATCGTCCCTCCTGGGATAAGAGTCCGGGCAAATTAAGTTAAAATCCGCTAACACATCTGCTTATCGCAGATGGCGCAAAAGTGTTAGTTGGTAAGGTTCGCGCCATCTTTCCCTTTACAGACAGAACAATCGGCACATAACAATCTGATTGTAGCGACATAGAAGAAAATTCTTCGGAAATTAACAAAACGGACGATTGTCGTTCTGGGAAGAAACAACAATCTATGCCTCCAGTAACGGTGATGATTTCCGACTTCAAAGCGTTCCGTACTGAGCTTTCTACTTTTCTTCCGGAAGTAAAAGTCTCATTTCAAATCGGACGAAGAGGAGAATGTCGAGTCTTGGTTGATGGATTGAAAGATTACGAACGTCTTATCCGATATTTGTCCGAGAAACTTCATAAATTTATGAAGGCTTATCAAATGATCAAAGTACTGATGAAATTAAAAATGAACTAATAGAATTGCTTGGTTTTGCCCCTTCCCTTACTTATGAAAAAAGAGCATCTACTAACCCATCTATTAGAATTTTTGTGTCGGTTATTGATCTACTCGAGCCGCTTAGAACAATCCCCATATTTTACGATCTGGAATTGAAAATATTCTTCCATTCAGATAGTCCAGAAGTAGTAATGTCTGGCATCCAGAAGGGCCAAATTGTGTAATTCTCTAAGATATTAAACACTGTGAAGGGGAAAATTTTGAAAAGGCGCTTCGTAGAAAAGTAAGTCGTATAAAGAATATAACTGAAACGCTTTTCTCTTACTTTCGAATATCAGTTAGTTGATCACTTGTATTAATTATGCCAGCTTTCCCCTCTTTCGCTACTAGAATTTGAAACGATGCCCCTAAACTGAGCCGGTGCTAAGTTCCTGAAACATAATTTTAAAACTAAATTCTCCTTCCGACGATCGAAGTCCAAATAAAAGGTCTGCATTGCCGACTACTCCATCTGACGACCGAAGTCCAAATGACTGTCCACCTGACGACCGAAGTCAAAATGAGAACACGACCTGAGCGTTTGAGGTTTTGTACCACGCTGAAAGTCTGCTCTCATTACTGGCGTCTGCTGCTCCCGACGATCAAAGTCCAAATGAAAGCACGACCTAAGCGTTTGAGGTTTTATACCACGCAAAAGGTCTGCTTTAATTGCCGACTGCTCCACCTGATGACCGAAGCCCAAATGAGAACACGACCTGAGCAACTGTGCCTTCTGCGTGGTTAAAACCTCAAACGCTCAGGTCGCAGTTCTCATTTGCTTTCCGGTCGTCGAGGGAGTGATGTCATCAACTAGCACCGACGGAGAGTGCACCTTCTGCGTGATTTAAACCTCAAACGCTCATTCGCATTCTGAAACTGGATTATGGAACTATATTCCGGAACTGATTTCAGTTTCGAAATTGTAGTTCTAGAATTGCAACTGAATTCTGAGTCTGCTCTTAGTTCTAAATTTAATTCTTGAACTCAGGTCCAGTTCCTCATTCCAGACTTCTTCTATTCTGTTCTTTTTAGAATCATAATAATACTCCCAAAGAATTAGGCGAAATTTTTTTTTACTGTACTCTATACAACCCATTTTGGTAGTCGCGGCGAGAAATCGTCTTCAAGTTTCAGAACTTAGTTCCGGAATATGGGTTTAGAATTCAGAGCCTGCGTGTTGAACTGGATTCTAGAAACAGATTCCGGAACTGATTGCAGTTTCGAAATTGTAGTTCTAGAACTAAAATCCAACTGAATTCTGAGTCTGTTCTACGTTCTGAATTTAGTTCTTGAGCTCAGGTCCAGTTACTAATTCCAGAATTCTTTGAATCGGTTCTTTTTTCGTGAATACGACTTACTTTACTATGGGGCGCTTTTTTAAAATTTACCCTGTACAAGAATGAGCAGAACTTTATCACGAATATCTTTTGATGTACTTAACCCAACAACATATTTTTTTTCTACAAGCTATCGGAAATAAGATCAGCAATTTGTGATTAAATTTTCAACAGCGTGAGAAAACCATAAATAATTGAAAAACTAAGTTTGCCTTTTTTGCATCCGGACGACGGTTTTGAGGTAGTCAGGCACATATCAGAACCTACTGAACAAATATAAAAGGTTAGCTTTGAATAAAAACTGTTCATTTCTTCTATTGCTACAGACGGAACTGGATGTCAAGTTGAGGTTCTCCCACCAACATTAGTAAGAACAAACCAAGTATAAAACGGGAAACGCTCAGGTCGTCCTCTCATGAAACCAGAGAAAGATCCTTTCTTTTCTAAGAGCTATTGGCCCATCAGCTTACTCTCTGCCCTATCCAAGCTGTTTGAAAAGTCAATACAAAGGCGAATTCTTGCTTTCTTAGATGAACAGGATATATTACTGGAAAATCAATTTGGGTTCCGGAAAGGAAGATCCACCAACTCACAAGGATTAACAACATCATCCAGCAAAACAAATCAGTGTCCAAAATGACTGCCATGGAAATATTGGATATTGAAAAGGCATTCGACAATGTGTGGCAAGATGGCCTGGTGTTTAAACTGCATCGGTATAATTTTTCGATGCATCTCATTAAAATTATCAAAACAAAAATAAGATTAATAAACAGATGTTTTGTGCGAAAATGGTCGTCCTCTCATTTTGACTTCGATCGTCAGAATGAGCAGTCGGCAATAAATGTAAACCTTTTGCGTGGTGTAAAGCCTCAACCGCTCAGGTCACAGAGCCAATTTCAGGATAATTTGATTAGCTTTGTGCAACTTTCGCAATGCAAAATTCGCAACAGTGTTTAATATCTTAGAGAATTACACAATTTGGCCACGGTATTTTGATAGCTTTTTCACTGAAATATTTAAATCCGAAATTAAATAATTAACATAAAAATTCGTTATGTTGCTATTTAAAACAACAATCGTATAGCCAAAGTATTATGCGAAATTTTCTCCAATAAATTGTATACGGTCCATTTTCAACCACTTGTAGTTTGTAGTAGAACTTTTTGCTTATTTGTTGTATAAAATGCATAGCACCGACTCAGAAGCCATTAATAAAAGGATTATTTTATCATAAAGAAATATACTGGTTATTTCGTAATATTTAATTGTGTGTCAGAATGTTTAATGTAACTAATCTGTACTTTAGTTTAGGTGTATCGTTTCAAATTCTAGTAGTGAAAAAGAAGAAAGCTTGCACAATTCAGCCAATCGATCAACTAATTGATATTCAAAAATATAAAGAGAGAGTGACAGTTTTATTCGTATTCACGACATCCAGTTATGTCTCTAACATTACACACCCGTACTTTTTGAGCATATGACTATTATTTCCCGGTGTTAATCGAAAACCGGGAACCAGGAAATCTAGAATCGGTTTGTTTAGTTGCCTACTGATAATGGCTATCGAATTGTGTGATTTTGAGTCAAGTCTCGTAAATTTCTTGCGTATTTTGTTTCGTCTATTTAAGTGATGGTGTACGATTTTTAATAACTTCGTCCTATAGCTCTAGAACCGGAAATCGGATCCGGATGAAATTTGGTAGGATTATATGGGGTTGTGATACCTTTTATTTGAGTCTATGTTTATAAACAATCGATTGCACGGTTTTAGTTCACCGGAAGTCGGATCCAGATGAACAATTATAGCAACCTATTAAACTACATGGCCTTCAATTTCAATCTCAGTTGAAAAAAAATCGGTTGAGTTGTCTCTGAGATCGAATTCATGTTTTTGCACATTTTACCCCGTTACTCCCGAACCAAAAGTCCGATCCGAGTAAAATTCAATAGCTCCCTATGGGACTAAGAGACCTTTAATTTGAATCTAAGTTTGTGAAAATCGGTCCAGCCATCTCTTATAAAATCGAGTTCATATTTTTGTTACAAACACACACACAGAGGGGCAGCAAGGACCATGTCCAAGGACTCGTCGTCTAGGATGTGGTGGGGTTTGACAGTGGGCTCTTTTAAACTTTTATGAAAAGTTACAGGTATCCGCAAACAAGCCCTACTATACCTACGTATGCCGCTCAAAGTGCACTAGCCCAATATTCCGTGTCCTGATACCCCACAACCTTTAAATTCCTACCCCGCCTGTCCTACTACCAAGCCCTAATTCAAGGTGTCATGCGACCCGTGCTAAAGAATGAATGGTTTGAGGGCTAAAAAATTTCAAACCACTAACGAAGCTTGATGGGCACCTGGCGCCCCCATCAATATAGGGCTGTTTCCCAAGTCTAATTCTGTTCGGTTCGGACGGGAGGGTACTGAATAAACCCCCTACTCGATGGATTGGAATTGACTAAACAAAACACAAACAAGGTAGGAGAGGAGGTAAACTCCTTTTCGAGAAAGGGTTCAAGGAGATCTCCACCCGTTAAACCGGGTGAGAAGAAGAAAGGAACAGTTGTAGCCAATGAAACGAGCGACAGCAATGCGCTCGTCGAATCAGTAGACCCACCAAAGACCCTGGATTCTGGGTCTGTTGAAGCTCTATCGAGTATGACGGCGGTCGTAGAGCAGCTCAATGCGATAACGCTTTCACTAGCGAGAAAAGCAACATCAGCAAGGACCTCAAGCTAAACTTGATGAAGTTGAGGAAAGCTGTAAATGTGGCTAAGTGGGACCAGGAAAAATACGCCGACGTCTTCAAAGCAAGGCAAAGCTTGCCGACCTTGGAAAGGAGGTTCGCTCTATTAGACGTACTAGAGCTGGCGAGATGTTACTAGTGCTAAAAGAGGAGCACAATCGGTCGGACCAGAGTTCGGGGCACTAGCCCAGCAAGTTCTAGGCGACGAAGTCGAAGTCAGAGGCTCAAAATCACGTCATGGGCCCCGTCTGCCCCTTCGGCGGAGGTAATAAGACGGCCTAAACGTAGCGCTGCTGAACCTCAACGACTGTGCAGCTGCGCAGCAATTACTGCATAAATCGATTGTAGAATGGAGCACAGATGTCGTAATCCTCTCGGACCCCTATCGCATCCTCTCCGACAAATGAACTGGGTTGCGGACAGATCCGGGTCAGCGGCCATCTACACCACGGATCATTATCCAATTCAGGAAGTGAAATATAATGTACGATGACGTACTGAGGTTGAGGCTCCTCACGGGCGTCAAGATAGTCGGGTTCGCGGACAACATCACGCAAGCAGTCTACGGGGAATCCATCGAAGAGGTTGAACTAAGCGCATCACACTCGATCAGCATGGTTGCGTAGCAGGAAACTGCATCTAGTGCATCAGGAAACAGAGATGATGGTGGTAAACAACAAAAAATCAGAACAAGAGGCGTCGGCACATGCTGATGATGGAGGGGATCTCCAAGAGATCACTGAAGCAATTGGGTGTGATGCTTGACGACAAGCTCAGTTTCGGCAAGCACGTGGAATATGCCTGTAAACGTGCTTCAATAGCGATTGCGGCGCTCTCGCGAATGTGCTACGGTACGCGGAGTGCTACGATACGCAGTGGGACAGAAACGCCCGTAGGACTGCCAACGCAGCATCCCTTCGCGAGTGGCAAAGATAATGGGACAGCTCAACCAAGGGCAGGTGGACACATCGGCTCATTCAAAGATTCTCCATTCAAAGATCCTCCATTCGGTTGGATGAAATCGTCACCGCAGAAGAACTCGCCATGGCCAGCAAGGAGATGTGGATGTCTCACGGGAATCCATCCGTATGAGTAAAGGACCACAGGGCACCCAGACAGCTACATTTAAGCTATCGGCCACGGATGCTAATGAGGTCCTCAAAGTGGGCAGGCTAAAGGTCGGATGGTCGGTATGCCCAGTGACCGCTTACCAACCGCCGGCGATTGACATGTGCTTCAGGTGTTTCGAACCTGGCCACAAGTCGTGGAACTGCAAAGGCCCAGACCGGAGCAACCTCTGCAAGCGTTGCGGCGGCGAAGGACACAAGGCGTATGCATGCGAAAGAACGCCACGTTGCATGCTATGCGCGAGCAAGAAGAAGGCTACAAACCACGTCATGGGCGGACCTACTTGTTCAACAAGTGGAGGGAGTAAAACAAAATGCAAGTAATACAGCTGAACCTAAATCACTGTGCAGCTGACCAGCAATTGCTGCACCAGTCAGTGACGGAATGGGGCATTGATGTCGCGATTCTCTCGGATCCCTATCACACACCGATAGATAACGGGAACTGGGCTTCGGACGAATCCAAGACGGTGGCAATCTTGACGACTGGTCGATGCCCAGTGAAGAGGTGGTGAAAACACAAGCGAAGGGAGTAGCCATAGCTAAGGTAAACGGAGTTTACTATTGTAGCTGCTACGCTCCACCGAGATGGTCAATAGACCAGTTCACCCGGATGGTCGACATGTTGACCGCAGACCTGGTGGGTCGGAAGCCGGTGGTGATAGTCGGAGACTTCAACGCCTGGGCAACGGCTTGGGGCCGCCGCTTCACCAATAGGAAAAGACACACGTTACTGGAGGCCCTCGCCAAGTTGGACGTCGTGTTAGCGAATGATGGACTGAAAAGTACCTTCCAGCGGAACGGAGTCGAGTCGTTTATCGACCTGACTTTCTGTAGTCTCGGCCTAGCTGGAGATTTTAGTTGAAGAGTTAATGGTGGCTACACCCATAGCGACCATCCAGCCTTTCGCTACACGATCGGCCAATTGGCGAGAAGCACCAGGAGGAGTAATACTCCCAAAACTCTAGCGTGGAAGGTGGCTAACGCGAAATGTTTTGCGCTGCCCTTGAATTGGAGGAGCACAACGCGAACCTGAGAGGGGACGAGTTGGTCGCTATCTTGTCACGGGCGTGTTACGCGACGATGCCTAGAAAGGCTCAACCGAGGACCAACAGACCACCGGTCTACTGGTGGAACGAGCAAATTGCACGCCATCGCGCATCCTGCCTCAGGGCTAGAAGAAGGATTTAAAAAGCTCGATCAGCGGAGATGAGGATGGAGAGGAACACGGCGTTCAAAACAGCGAAGCTAACACTAAACAAGGCCATCAGCGCAAGCCTGTTTCGATCAGCTATGCGAGGGAGCCAACTCCAACCCATGGGGCGATGCCTACAGGATGGTAATGGCCAAAACGAGAGGGGCGCTAGCACCCCCTGAACGTAGTCCGGCGAGGTTGAAGGAAATCATAACGGTTCTCTTTCCCCACCACGACACGTCCCCCTGGCAGCCAGCTCCGCTAGCAGCGAACGAAGTTGAAAAGGTGACGAACGAGGAGTTGCTCACTGCGGCGAAATCGCTCGACACAAAGAAAGCCCCGGGGCCAGACGGTATCCCGAACGTGGCTCTAAAGGCGGCTATAATGACAAAACCGGACATGTTCAGGGAGGTCATACAGAGACGTCTGGACGAGCGTATGTTCCCAGACATTTGGAAAAGGCAAAGGTTGGTACTGTTACCGAAGCCTGGGAAACCCCCAGGGGATCCATCGGCGTATAGACCAATCTGTCTGATCGACACTGTGGGTAAGCTCCTTGAGAAAATCATCCTCAACAGGCTATCCCCCTTCATAGAGGAGGCAGGAGGACTGTCCAGCCAACAGTACGGGTTACGCAGAGGCAGGTCGACGGCGGACGCCATAACATCCGTGGTAACCACGGCGGAGGTAGCTATACAGCGCAAACGACGAGGAATCCGCTACTGTGCGGTAGTAACGCTAGACGTTAAGAACGCGTTCAATAGTGCTTGCTGGGCAGACATTGCTGATTCCCTACTTCGACTAGGAGTACCGGAAGGGCTGTACAAGATTCTGAAAAGCTACTTCCAGAACCGAGTATTGCTCTACGAGAACGACGAAGGCACACGTAGCACTCCAATCACGGCTGGAGTACCACAGGGATCTATCTTGGGCCCGATCCTGTGGAATATAATGTACGATGGAGTACTGAAGTTGAGGCTCCCTCCGGGTGTCAAGATAGTCGGGTTCGCGGACGACGTCACGCTGACAGTCTACGCCGAATCCATCGAAGAGGTCGAACTGAGTGCATCACACTCAATCTGCTTGGTGGAGGACTGGCTGCGTAGCAGGAAACTGCAACTCGCGCACCACAAAACAGAGGTGATGATGGTAAACAACCGCAAATCGAAACAGGAGGCGTTGGTACATGCCGGAGATTGCGTGATCCCCTCCAAGAGATCACTGAAGCAACTGGGTGTGATGCTTGACGACAAACTCAGTTTCAGCAAGCACGTTGAATACGCCTGCAATCGCGCATAAACAGCGATCGCGGCGCTCTTCCGTTTGATGGCCAACAGCTCGCCTGTGCGCTCCAGTAAACGAAGGTTACTGGCAGGAGTGGCAGTTTCGATCCTCAGGTACGGCAGCCCGGTGTGGGTGTCGGCACTAAATGTGGAAAAAAACGTAAAACTGCTAGGATCGTCGAGGCGCCAGTGAACCGGAAGTTACCCTCGAGCCGGCATCACTGGACCGACCTCGTCATCCAACTGGTCGATCCCTCGAGAGCAGGATGCTGATCCCCATTCTGCATAAATCTGGGGAGGGTGCTGTAAGCACCAATAGCCTTCCACCCCGAAGCGGTGGTGCCGGGGAGGTAGGGTTGGAGATCCAAGGTGTTTTAGTGGGTAGTTCCAATCAACAGTTGTGTAGTCCTGTGCGTAAATGCATTTCACCTTGTAAAAAAAAATTCTCCTAATGGATCGAAGGCGAAGTAAACTTTGGCCTGACGCAGTTCCTCATAGGTTCGGCAACGCGGCATCTCTTGCTTGCCCTGGCTGCCCAAAAGAGCTTGAGACGGCAGAACACGTCCTGTTTGCCTGTCTCCGCTTTGCGACACAAAGGAATGGTCTACTGGAAGTATGTGGCAGAGAAAGTACACCAGAGAACCTAGTCCAGAGGATGTGCCACAGCGAAGAGAACTCTAACGCAATGTCGACCGTGACCTTCCAGATCGCGGGCATCTTAAAGCGGAATTGGAGTGCAGAGCAACAGGCAGCCGCGACCGCTGGCCGCTAAAGAGGAATCAGCGAACAAGCGTCGGTTCTGGAATTTTTCCGTTGTCGGGGAACTCTCCGTCGGTGTAGTCTAAATACTTCACCGGGGATTATACGAGTAGATTGCGACATAGCTACGGTATGGATCGTCGCACAGTGATGCCAAGGTGGCAGGAATCCAAAAAATAAATTTATTTTTTTCCTGCACTGTATTATTTTTTTTTAAGTAACTGTTTTAATTTTCGCCTTTCTCATATAGAAAGGCTAT
Source organism: Malaya genurostris (assembly GCF_030247185.1). NCBI lineage: Eukaryota > Metazoa > Arthropoda > Insecta > Diptera > Culicidae > Malaya > Malaya genurostris. Next base: position 130,288,491 of record NC_080572.1, read on the forward strand.
GCAATCACTGTGAAAATCGACTTTTTAACCGAGGCCCGGAGGGTCGAATGTTATATACCATTCGACTCAGCTCGACGAACTGAGCAAATGTCTTTGTGTGTGTATGTGCCCGTGTAAGTGTGTGTGTGTATGTGTATGTGTGTGTATGTAACAAAAATATGCACTCACTTTTCTCAGAGATGGCTGAACCGATTTTCACAAACAAAGATTCAAATGAAAGGTCGCATAGTCCCATAGCCAGCTATTGAATTTTATTTGAATGTGACTTCCGGTTCCAGAGTTATATGGTAATATTTGAAAATTTGAGAAAAAGTTTACACTCAATTATCTCTGGAACAACTCAACCGATTTTTACAAACTAAGATTCAAATGAAAGGTCTTATAATATCCTAAAAAATTGTGGAAAATTTTATCAGGATCCGACTTCCGGTTTCGGAACTAAAGCGTAATAAGTGGAAAATTACCATTTTTATTAGTATTTTCACACGAACGATGGTAAAAAACAGGTACAAATCCCATAAAACTGTCTAATAAATTCTTCTAGCTTGCAGAGCTTGTTAGTTTGTGGACATGAAAACTTAATTCGGCACTACTGGTCCCCTTTTTCCTGTTCCCAGAGCACCGAAAGTGGAGAAGAAAAACTCCTAAAATTAAATTCACTTCGATTTCTCTACGAAGCTTGAACCGATTTTCACAAATCTTGATTTGAATTGAAGTTCATACAGTCTTTAAACCTACAGTGAAATTTCATCCGGATTCGACTCCCGGTTCCGCAGTTGCAGGGCGATGAGTGTCAAAGTTTTCAAATCGCCATATAGAGTGACAATATGTACAACACCGAAAGAAGAAGAAAACACTAAACGAACAAGGCGTGCTTTGTTCTATTTCGTGCACGTTGTGTAGTGATGTCAATAATAATAATAATAATAATAATAACAATAATAATAATAATAATTATTATTATTATTATTATTATTATTATTATTATTATTATTATTATTATTATTATAAAAATAATAATAATAATAATAATAATAATAATTGTTAAGTAAAAATAATAATTATAATTGAATTGCATTTGTCATCGCTTAGGATTAAGGACAATCTTTCTAAAATAAACTTTTCGATATACATATATAGTTATACCTTGAACTGTAATGAAATGAACACATTCATAGTCATGAACTTCCGGAGTAGGTTATAGGCTACAGAACTGCTAAATAGCAGGACAGTATCATTTATTATCTCAACCAATACACAACGTTATTCGTTATCATCCTAGTGTAGTACATCATCCGAAATCCACACGTGGTAATGTAAAAAGGGGTCGTCTAGCTGCTGCAAGTCTTAGACAATTTCTAACAGTGGTGCCGAAACCCGGGAATCGTGTCGCCGGGCCTAAATTCTGTTAACTTAAGGCTGTGCAGACCTAGTGTTATTACGACCCGTTCCTACTAGAAAGGGCACGATTTACGCCATAGGTAGAGTGCTTATTGGATTTGGAGGTTAGAAGCTTATCTCGTATCGTTTGGATTCTTCCACCGTATCCATATCATCGTGTCCCAGAGCCAGAAGGAACACTAATTTCCCTCGCTACGTTGTATCCTTGAAAAACACAAGAGCAACTTTGGACATCTTGTAATATCGCCATTTTGAAGGCAACGCCCGGAGACTACTATATCGTAGAGCACGTGGAACATTTTCGTTGGTACATCGGAAAAGGTACGTAATAGTCACAATTCCTTCCCTATTATATCGTAGCTTCGGTCAGATGACTCCCAAAAGGAAAAGTCGTCCAACCGTTAACCGTTTGAAGATTTTGAATCGTAAAAGGGCGACCATCTTAGGTTCTGCCAATTTGATAAAATCATTCAATGATGAATTTCATGAAGCACAAACTCCGCAAGTTCGCGTGCGATTGGAATTGTTAGACGATCTTTGGAAGCAATTCTCTGAAGTTCAAGATGAAATCGAATCTTTAGACGTTCCCGAAGATCATTCTGAATTAGAATTGACAGATGAACGTATCGCTTTTCACAATATGTATGTTGGGCTTAAATCGTCTCTCCTTGAAAAATTACCCCGCGAAAACATTCGTAATTTTCCTAGAGAACTTTCGAACCCCTGTCCAGTTAATCAATCTGTTCGCCTTCCCGAAATCAAAATTCCGGAGTTTGATGGGAACCCGGATGATTGGATAGAATTTCGAGATGTTTTTAAGTCACTCGTGCATAGTAATACTAAACTAACACCAGTACAGAAATTACACTATCTCAAAGCATCTCTCAGGTGTGAGGCGCAAAGAATAATCTCATCTCTTGAAATGTCATCGGACAATTATCTAATTGGATGGAGGTTACTTGAGAAAAGGTACAACAATCCAAACCTCTTGATAAAAAGACATATCGCCGCGTTATTCTCGATCCCCGCATTGAAGCGAGAGTCCGCTCTCAATTTATCGGAATTAGTAGATCAATTCGATCGTCATGTTAGTATTTTAAATCAGTTGGAGGGTATGGAACAGCATTGGAATTCAGTACTTGTTGAAGGACTGAGTCGACGTTTAGATACAAACACTCTTAGAGAATGGGAGAGTTTGTGTAATGAAGAAGAGAGGCCAACCTACGAGCAACTCGTCGCGTTCGTTCGGAAACAAGCCCGAACGCTTCAGTCGTTAAAGTTATCTCAAGTTAGCTCATCCGCGCAAGAAGTAAAACTAAACCCGAAAATAAAATCTACTTTTGTAATATCCGAGCCTTCTAATAAATGTCCCATGTGTAAGCAGGGTCATACTATTTATCGTTGCGATCAATTTAAGCGATTATCAGCAAAAGAAAGATTTAATGTGGCAAAAAGGTACAAATTATGTATAAATTGTTTAAACGGATACCATATTGCAAAAAATTGCAACTCGATCTGTTGTAGTGTATGTGCTAATCGTCATCATACAATGTTACACTTACCATCAAATCCAGAAGTGCCCGCGAACAGTAATGGTAGCACTAACACGTTCATGGCAACTGGTCACTCATATTCGAATAAAGTGGAGAAACCGACGCGATCTTCATTCCAAGAGTGTAATTCTTCTCCCATGGCTTCGCGATCATCGGTACCCAACGTTCCGCAAACATTCTGCACGCTTCTCCCGAGTGATAGTGAACCGTTTTTCGTGAATTCGCGCTCGACAACAAAGTCAGTTGTCAATTCGTTTAAGCCTCATCCATTACGAAATGGTTTTGAAGTATTCTTAGCGACAGCGGTGGTCAAAATTAAGGATACTACCAGTTCGTTTCATTTCGCTCGCGTCGTGTTGGATAATTGTTCGCAGTGAAATTTTATATCAGAACCGTTAGCTAGAAAACTCGGTTTCAAACGGGTTAAAATCAATATGGAAATTGTAGGCATTGGTCCCGGAAGGATTTGTGTCAAGGAAATGGTTGAATTGAAAGTGTTTTCTCGCATTAAGGCATTTTGTATTGATGTGAATTGTTTAGTGTTACCAAAAATTCCGGAGGTACTGCCAAGTAAAAATATCGATGTTAGTGAATGGAATATTCCTAGCAAGTTAGTACTGGCTGACCCAAAGTTTAATATCAGTGCAGGAGTTGACCTTTTATTAGGAGATGAGTTCTTTTTCCGTTTGATTGAAAGTGGAAGTCATAACTTATCTGATGAATATCCATCCTTCCAGCGAACCGCATTCGGTTACATTGTCTCTGGCATGTATGCGTCGTCGGGTAATAAGCCGTCAATTTGCATTATCAGCACAGGATCCAATCTTGATGGTTTGGGACGGTTTTGGGAGCTAGATCGAATTAATGAGCATCAACAGCTTACTCGGGAAGAAGAACTTTGTGAAGATCACTTTCGTAGAACCGTTTCCCGTGATCCATTCGGACGATATATAGTGAAAATGCCGGTAAGAGAAGATCGTTTGCCATTGCTGGGAAATAGTTTTCCAATCGCCGAACGAAGGATGCAATCGGTTGAACGTCGCTTCAGAGCAGACCCGAACTTTCACGAGGACTATCGTCGATTTATGGAGGAATACGCCAGACTAGGACACATGGAAACCGGGTATCGTTCAGGTAATTTTTCGTTCTTTCTCCCACATCATGCCATACAACGTCCCGATAGTTCCACAACCAAAACAAGGGTTGTGTTTGATGCATCATGCAAGGGATGCAATCAATTGTCTTTAAACGATGTTCTATACGCTGGACCAATGGTACAGCCCACACTTTTAGCTATCGTGCTTAATTTTCGGATGCCAAGATTCGTGTTCATTGCGGACATTGAAAAAATGTTCCGTCAAATTTGGGTACACCCAAATGATAGAATTTTATGGAGAAATGAATTCTCATCTCCATTTGAAACCTATCGTTTAACAACGGTAACCTATGGTACAAATTGTGCCCCTTTCCAAGCCACGCGCGTATTGAATCAGCTCGCTGAAGATGAGGGAGAGAAATTTCCTCTGGGTGCGAAAATTCTCAAATCGCGAACGTACGTCGATGATACTTTAGCAGGAAACGACGATTTGGAAGTTGCAGTAGAATCTACTGTACAATTGAATAATTTGCTACGGATGGGAGGGTTTACTCTTAGAAAGTGGTGTACTAATGACTCTCGTGTACTACGGTTGGTAAACCCGGACTTAATAGAAATGCCAATGGAAATAGAAATCGACAAATCCTCAGCTGTTAAAACCCTCGGGCTTCTGTGGAAGCAAAATGAAGATCTGTTTTGTTTTAAGATCCCAATTTTCCCAAAATTAGAGACAATCACTAAAAGGATGGTTGTGTCAGAAATGGCTCAATTATTCGATCCGCTTGGATTGGTAGGAGCAGTTATTGTGCGAGCAAAGATATTTGTTCAACAGTTGTGGGCAAGACATTATGAGTGGGATGAAAATTTGCCTGCTACTGAGGCATTGTGGTGGAATGATTATAGAGAACAAATTCCTAGTCTAGCTCAGTTACAGGTACCTCGACGTGTCCTGAATCAACAAACCTATACGATACATTGTTTTTGCGATGCTTCGAAGCGCGCATACGGTAGTTGTGTGTATGTAGTGTCTACTGATGACCATGGAAAGATGCATAGCAATCTCTTGATCGCAAAATCGCGTGTCTCTCCATTACGAGGTATGACCGTACCCAGGCTAGAACTCTGTGCAGCTCTCTTGGGGAGTCGACTTGTAGAGCAAGTGTTGAATACCACTGACTTTTCAGGTGTTGTTAATTTTTGGACTGATTCAACAATAGTCCTGCATTGGATTAGTTCGCCTCCTCACATTTGGAAGATTTTTGTATCCAATCGTATTTCGGAAATTCAGAAAATATCACTGGGTCATCATTGGCGACATATCGCGTCCGATCAAAATCCGGCAGATAAAATATCTCGTGGAATAAGTCCTCTGGGAATAATTAACGACGAACTTTGGTGGCACGGACCTCTTATACTTTTGCAACCTCAAGAGAAGTGGCCTACTACACTGTCAGAAGAAGTCGTAGGTGACTCGGTAGTTACCGAACGTCGACCGGTAGTTACTTTAGTTGCAACTCAACTTGATAAATTCGATAGTGATATTTTTGATAGGTTTTCAGAACTCTCAAAATTATTGAAAGTTGTATCATACTGCTACCGATTTGCAAATAACTGTTTATCTCCAAAAAATCAACGAAATTTCCAACCACTACAGGCAGCAGAGATTAATAATACTCTTAAGTCTCTCATAAGGGTGGCCCAAACTGAGTCGTTCCCGAAGGAAATAGAAAAACTGAAAGGTGAAAATAGTGATTTGGGTAATTCCGAAATGAATTTTAGATCATTAATCAAAGGTCTTAATCTTATGTTAGACGAACATGGATTAATGAGAATCAAAGGCAGGTTAGAAAACTTGAATGCTCCTCTCGACACAAAACGTCCTATATTGTTACCTGCTGGTCATCGATTAACCACATTAATCGCTCGTTCCATTCATTTACAAACCCTTCATGGAGGTCCAACATTAATTCTTTCTACCATGAAACAACGTTTTTGGCCATTACGCGGCAGGAACTTGGCACGTAATATTGTGAGAAATTGTATACAATGCTTCAGATGCAATCCCCGTTCTCAGAATCAAATAATGGCACCCCTTCCAAAGGTACGAATTACTCCAGCGAGAGTGTTTTCCAAATCAGGGTTGGACTATTGTGGTCCATTTCTTGTTCGTGCTCTATCAGGTCGAGGTGTTTCTGTGAAGATGTACGTGGCATGTTTCGTATGCATGTCCACAAAAGCCATTCATCTTGAAATTGTACACGATCTTTCTGCGCAATCCTGCATCAATGCTATTAAGCGCTTTATCGGTCGACGTGGTCGAGTTACAGACTTATATTGCGACAATGCAACCGCATTTATAGGCGCCGACCGTACACTTAAGGAACTGAGATTACAATACCTTCAACAGTTCAAATCAGAGTTATGGAATAACTTTTGCCTAGAACAAGGGATTACATTTCATCATATACCAGCACGCTCTCCACATTTTGGTGGACTGTGGGAGGCAGGTATTAAATCCTTCAAGTATCACTTTCGACGTATACTTGGTCATAAATCACTCCGTTTGGACGAGATGAGCACTGTGGTAATCCAAATTGAAAGCATACTAAACTCAAGGCCATTAGTATCTTTGTCAGATAATGTCGATGATTTTTCAGCATTGACCCCAGGACATTTTATTATAGGAGAACCCATGTTCTCGATTACGGAACCAGATTTAACCAGTACTAAATTCAGTAGTCTTCGTCGCTTCCAGGAGATGAAACGTATCGTTCAAGATTTTTGGAAACGATGGGCTCGCGACTATATCAGTCAGCTTCACCAGCGACCCAAGTGGCAGAGCGAATCAATCATCCCTTTGAAAGAAGGCGCCCTGGTCCTACTAAAACAAGACAACTTGCCGCCTCTTCAGTGGAACTTAGGGCGGATCGTCGAAATCACACCCGGAAGCGATGGTCGGGTCAGGGTGACCAAAGTGAAAACGGCAAGAGGGATTTTCACTCGAGCAATAACCGAAATATGCATTCTTCCAATAGAAGTGGCGGAGGACAAGGAGGCATTCGGAAGGGAGGATCAGAACATCGACCAAAGGGATCATCAAGCAGCGAAGCAGTGACTTCCGTTAAGAAATAAATTTTACATTTCCAAAATATATTGATCCTGATAGTTCAACGGGGGCGGTGTTGAGTAAAAATAATAATTATAATTGAATTGCATTTGTCATCGCTTAGGATTAAGGACAATCTTTCTAAAATGAACTTTTCGATATACATATATAGTTATACCTTGAACTGTAATGAAATGAACACATTCATAGTCATGAACTTCCGGAGTAGGTTATAGGCTACAGAACTGGTAAATAGCAGGACAGTATCAATTATTATCTCAACCAATACACAACGTTATTCGTTATCATCCTAGTGTAGTACATCATCCGAAATCCACACGTGGTAATGTAAAAAGGGGTCGTCTAGCTGCTGCAAGTCTTAGTCAATTTCTAACAATAATAATAATAATAATAATAATAAAAATAATCCTATTACATGTTTTATGCTGTTTAGCTTGACTTACATATGCAGAAGTAACAGAAACGCAGATTCGTTTCGTTTGTTAGATTTCGTTTAATTGGTTTATAGAGCATGAGAGAGATAGTAAGTATAGGTTCAACTACGTTCAAAACTGTTCCAATTTGTAGGTCATATTTGTTGGTAGTAAACGAACCAACTTCAGCCATTCCGTTTATCTGAATCTGTTTTCGGAAGAATTGGAAATAGTGATCAAAAACTGCAAAAAGGATCTCACTTACTTTTCTTGGAGATGGCCAAATCGATTTTTACAAACTTATAGGTTCAAAAGAAAAGTCTTACAGTTTCATACGGAATCCCTTAATTTGTTGTGGATACTACTTTCGGTTCCGGAACTACAGGGTAAACAGGTTTTGTAGAGTTTGTGAGATTAGATCCGAACAAATTATCCTATTTCTATTCAATAAACAGTTGTTTTTGCGAATTTCACGATTATATTTATGATGTAATGAGTAATTTGAGAAAGGCATCATTACACCACTAGGTGGATTAAAATAGGTTTTTTTTAAGGATTACAGTTTAAAGTATAAAAAGTTTTGAATAAGAAATAATCTCTCCATATCCTCTCAAAGATAGGGTATTGTAAACTTTCCTTCCAACCTTCTATACAAAATATATTGCTCAATGACGATGTTTTGAGATTAGAGTTCTATATAGGTAGGAAAGGGCCATTGTTCTATAGTATTTGATTTTTATGCATTTTTTCTGTAATTTTCAGAAACCACTATGCGATCTTGCACATTTTTGCACCTTGAAGCTTATTTTCAATAGTTTGCGGGGTCGACAGTAAAAATCCCAGAAACAAGGGTCAGACTTTTGTAACTAGAGTCGGTGTCAGTAAAATATGAATAAACGACTTTATGACAAATGAAATCAGAGTATTTACAACATGTATAACAGAAAAAAGCTATATAAATGTCGTTATATAAATCTTTTTATAATATATCAGGCGTTTAAATAAATTATTGAAGTTTTATGATTTTTAGTGAAATTAACATTGCAGTACCGTTTTTAAATGTATAGTCCATTGTTATATACCACCACTCGGATACCACGTTTGAAAAAGATTCGACAAATGAATCGATCCAATTTACGGTGATGTCGTAGTTTTTGAAACTGACCTGACAAGTTATGTGCCATGGATTGGAGCAAATGGCAACCGTATGGAACAATGTCTGATAAAAAATGGCGGCTGGGGCAGAACTTTTCATTGCAGCGATTATTAAAAAAACTTTTACAACTTTCGAAGCATGGAGTCTTGCATTGTCATGAAGCAAAAATACTATGCCATGAAGATCTTATTATTGCGACCCCTTTTCATGCAATGCTCTGTCCAAAAGCATTTGAGTCGCTCATAATAAATAGCGCCCAGTTGATAAGACCACATGCACTTTTTCTGTTCTCAGGAACTTTCTTGTAGTCCATATAAAAATTCCCAAATTCGAACCACGAAAACCACTTTGTGCATGTTTGCTCAGCGTCATATTTTCGTCATTTTTCGTTTAACATAGTTTAATAAGATACTTTAACATAATAAAAATCCACTATTATTAGTAAAGCGGAAGTATTCAACAAAATTTTATTTTGTACTTGTGTTTGTGTTCTTTCATAAAGTCGAAAAACTTAAAAAATGCAAAATGCAGAGCATTTTCCTAAAATTAGTATTTTTGTTAAAAACAAAACAAACACTTTTTGATAGTTACTCTCCAATCTTCAATCATAGTGCAATAAAGAACATCAGTTGTATGTTTCAACATATCAGAAAATATTAATATAAGCCATTCAGGAGAAAATTGATTTTTTCAAGATATAAGGAAAGTTTTTTTGTCGTGAATACTTTACTATGGGGCGCCTTTTCTAAATTTACCCTTTGAGAGAGTGATAAGTTTTTGATCGTGAATATCTCCTGTTGTATCTAATGAATCAACATAATCCTTGCGACATGCCATTGGAAATATGATCACAGTTTTATAATAAAATTTTCAGTTGTGTGACATAATCTCAAATAGTTCAAAATTCAACTTTTCTGAAATGTTTGGTATAAACGAGTGTCAAAGAGGATAATTTATAAGGCGCGTTTGCCTTTCTCGTATTTTGAAAGCTCATAGCTCAGTGATCCGTAGAAGGATTTATATAATCTAACTACCAATAGAATCGAAAATTTTCAACTTGAACGTGTATTACAACAACATTGAAGTTTCTTAATAGTACACTATAGAAAAACCTGTTTGATCTAACCTATGACAGCACCAGCCAATCAGAACGAGAGATGTCTGCATCTATACAAGAGCATCCATATAAAAGTTAAATGGTTCATTTTTCCTACCATTTGCTGAGCAACTGTTCCCGAAACAAGACACACGAGTGCAACATCGAGGACCTGTCGTCTCACCGTCTCCCGTTCTGCGAACAGGAAAGGAATTTTAGCAAGTAGTATTAGTAGCCAGTAGCAGGTATAAAATGAAATGTTATGTGAGAAATAGCGTCATTTAAGTTAAAGCAGCTACTCTGAACGTACGAGACACCGTCAACACGATGGCGCCGAAAACCGGTAGAAAAGCAGCCAAAAAGTCCAGCAAGGCCTATTCAAAGCACTTTTAAGTGCTAAAGAACATCCTAAAGAACTAGATGAATTTTGTCGCTTTCCTACCATTTTCTGAGCAACTGTTGCCGAAACAAGACACACACGAGAAGTTTAAATAATTTGCCCTGTTACTAACACATTCAATTACGAACGGCAATGCGAAAGTGGAAGTGATGATGTTGAACACATCTTTATACTAGTATACAAATATGCCGTGCAAAACAGAGTTGCCACGTATACAGATCAATATGTATTTTTGTCGTAAATTCTTTAGTATTCGGCCGAAAACAAAAATGAACAAATTGTTAGAACAAAGGTTTCCACTTGATTTGCCCATTCTACTTTCCAGGCGTATCAGAACTGGCTAAACTTAAAGCAATCCTAAATATTTCTTTATCACAGTGATGTGGTCGTCCTGAAAAGGACGGGGTTTTCAACACCTCGTCGTTACGGATGGCCAGCTGCAGATAGCGAGGGATGATTTTCGTTTTCTTGTTTTCACGAGCAGCGTTACCGGCTAATTCCAACATTTCGGCAGCCAAGTACTCCATCACTGCCGCCAGATAGACCTCGGCGATGGATACTGCCCCTAACTGGGAACTGCAGACCAGCACGGTTTGAGCGGGACTTTGCCTTGCCCTTATCTGTTCCTCCTGTGTGCGTGTTTCTGCGTAAAAATTCCACAAGATGCTGTTAACAGCTAGACAGCCAATTCAGTATTACTGGCTGCCGCTCTACTAACTCTCTCTTTTATATCGTCTCACTGTTTCCCGTTCTGCGAAAAGGAAAGGAATTTTGGAAAAGGGGCTGTCCGTACACCGCTGCCAGTAACAGGTATAAAATGAAATATGATGTGAGAAATAGCGTCATTTAAGTTAAAGCAGCTACTCTGTACGCACGAAACACCTTCAGCACGATGGCACCGAAAACCGGTAGAAAGGCAGCCAAAAAGTTCAGCAAAGCCCATTCAAAGCACTTTTAAAAGCTGAAGATCATCCTAAAAAACTAGTTGAATTTTGCCGCTCTCCTACCATTTTCTGAGCAAGACACACACGAGAAGTTTAAATAATTTGCACCGTCACTAACACATTCAATTATAAACAACAATGCGAAAGCGAAAGTGTTGATGTTGAACACATCTTTATACTACTATAGGGTCTTGTGAAAATATGCCATGCGAAACAGGGTTGCCATATATAAAGATTAATTTGTATTTAATTTATACCTACATATATGTTTAGTTGTCTCGTACTGAAATTTCGAGAAGAATCTGGTATCTTCGAAATTCATAGCTTCAATAAAAATAAACTACAGCAAATTAAAAAGGAATTGTTTCAAGTTTGGAATATATAGTTGTAGAATAGTAGCTGCTTAATGTAACTAATCTGTTCTTTAATGTAGGTGCATCGCTTCAAACTCTATTAGTGCAAAAGGAGAAAGCTTGCACAATTCATACAATCAATCAACTAACTGATATTCGGAAAAGTGATGGGAGCGTGTCAGTTTTTTCGTATTCACGACATCCAGTTATGTCTCTGACATTACCCACTCGCCTTTTTCTTAGTGTATACATTTTCCACATTTTCCAGGTTTAACCATTATTTGAAACATTAGTTAAAACTGCTAATCAATCACGAAATAAATAAAAATACACAAGTTAATTTTTTTTAAAGTCGTCATTTTCCGGTCCATAGCGAACGATGCATCATGTCACTTTTAGGTGGATCGAATATTCTTTCATACATTATCCAGATGGAAATATATTCAGAGACCTCAAATTATTAATAAAACATCATCCAGCTGACGTTTACCGACGTATTTATGGTTTTTGCCAACTTTTGTATGGAGAGGCATCACTGTGCGTCGGTGCGCCAGTGAACCGGAAGCCATCCTCCAACCGGAATCATTGGAGCGACCCAGGCATCCTGAACGGATCACGGGTATCGGAAGCGACGGTTACGGGAGAACTTCCAACGCCGGGGAATTCTTCGCTTGTGTAGGCTAGATCCTTCGTCAGGGACTAGCCGAGTAGAAGCCACAGCACCGAAGTTGAGTCGTCGGGGCGCCAGTGAACCGGAAGCTATGCTCCAACCGGAATCACCGGATCGATCTCGGCACTCTTTCGAGTGTTCCGGTGGCGTAACATGAAAGGCCGGCGTCGGTAGAACTTCCTTCGCCGGGGAACTCTCTGTCGGTGTAGGCCAGATCCTTCACCGGGGACTAGCCGAGTAGAAGCCACAGCATCGAAGTTGAGTCGTCGGGGCGCCAGTGAACCGGAAACCACGCTCTAATCGGAATCACAGTATCGACCTCAGCACTCATTTGAGTGTCCCGTGTTGCAAAACTCGAGATTCGGTGTCGGGAGAAACTCTTTCGTCGGGGAGCTCTCCGACGGCGTAGTCTAGATCCTTCGACGGGGATTAGATGAGTAGATTATGACGTAACTCCGGTATGGATCGTCGGGGCGCCAGTGAACCGGAATCACTGGACCGACTCAGACATCCTGCCGTTCGACCCGTTCACGGATTTCGGGAGCGTCGGTCCCTGTGAAACTTCCATCGTCGGGGAACGTTTCCGTCGGTGTAGACTAGATCCAACGTCGGGGATTAGCCGACGTTTGTGACGTAGATCAGCCCTGGGTCGTCAAGGCGCAAGCGAACCAGACGCTGGAGCTTAGCGTCCGGAATCACCGGACCGACCTCGACATCCTCCCACAGAGTCCCACACTCTGTGCGAAAAAGCATTTCACCTTGTAAAATAAAACACACACACACACAGAGAGAGAGAGAGAGATTTACTCAGTTCTTCAAGCTGAGTCGAAAGGTTTATGACATTCGGCTTCGGGTAAAAAGTCGGTTTTCATAGTGATTGCTTAACCTTTCTATAACAGAAAGGTAAAAATTATGTTGTTGCGTTAAGTACATCAAGAGATATTCGCAATTAAGTTCTGCCCATTCTTGTACATTATAAATTTCGAAAAGGCGCCTCATAGTAGAGTAGGTCGTATTCACGAAAAAATGGTGTATAGGATGGGACTTAGGATACTTCCTTGAGGTACACCAGCAGGAATAGTAAATCTTTCTGAGAGTGCATTATTCAGAGAAACCTGGAATGTTCTATCTGCAAGATAATTTTTATAAGATACTTTGGAAAATTGATGGAGTTTAAACACTAGGCCATCGTGCCACACATTGGCGAATGTCTTTTCGATATCCACAATTGCCGTAGTAGTCGTTTTGGACACTGATTTGTTCTGCTAGATGACTTTGTTAATTCTTGTGAGTTGGTGGATGGTGGAACTTCCTTTCCGAAACCGAATCTGTTCTTCCAGTAATATATCCTCTTCATCTGTGAAACCAAGAATTCGCCTTTGTATTGACTTTTCAAACAGCTTGGATAGAGCAAAGGGTAAGTTGATGGGCCGATAGCTCTTGGAAAAGGAATGATCTTTCCCCGGTTTCAAAACTGGCATAACTTTAGCTAACTTCCACATTGAAGGGAAGTAGAGAAGCTCCCAGCACCTGTTAAAACTTTTAGATAAGAACACAAATGAGCGAATACTCAAATGTTTTAACTCAATGCTGAAAGTGTTGTCGAAACCGGGAGTTTCATATTTTTGGATTTTTCACAATAGCCATCAGCTCATTCGCAGTGACTCTAACATTCCTCTGAAACCATCTAGTATTGAATGGCGAACATGGTAACTTGTGCGTCTTTAGTGCTGAGTCAAATTGTGATAAATTTTGTGTGAAATAGGTGGCTTTTTGTGAAATTTTTTTTCAACTAAGCAAGTGACTAGTTGTGCTTTAAACAGATAAGTAGAAAGTGTTTTGTAAATACTTCTATTTTGTGCTGTAAATTGTGTCAATAATCGCCGTGCGGCGATCGCTCAAACAAAGCGGCGTCGTACCGTGGTATATTGAATGCATTGTCTATTGTTTTTGCATGGTTCACTTTGCTTTGATTTCTCCCCCAGCTGTGTGTCGGGCCGGTTTGGTTTATGCATGAATGATGGGTGAATGTGTGAAGTGTAATGAAAAAATAACCATATCGGATATTAGAATTGCATGTTCAGTTTGCGAGAATGGCTATCACCAGCGCTGTACTGGGCTTACGAGAGCCATGGCCGGTTGGGTTTCAGATACACCGGCGCTTTTGTTTAAATGTGCTGATTGCTTGGAAGGTGCCGCGATGGCTGATGTGATGCCAAAGGATGATGTTCTTTCGCTCATTAGTGATGTGAAGAAGGAGATGGAGAAATTCAAATCCATCACTGATTCGTTTGCTGGTGTGCGGGAGAGCATCGAGGCACACATTAATATCGCGATAGAAAAGGGAATCGATAGACTGATCAGATCTACCAATGATGCTCTGGAGAGCAAAATGGCCTGCTTAGAAAACAGTGTGGCCAGAAAGTTGGACGATTTGAAAAGTTTGTTGATTTTGAACAATCAGCAAAATAATAATGATTTGGTTGTAATGAATAGAAAGAAAATTGTTGCAAATAGAAAGACTCATTCGGAGTCGGATGGAAATCCCAGACGAAAGAGAAAAGTTATTTCAAATACTGATGATGAACCGCTTGATAATAATATTGTTAATGAAGGTAACGACGAAGTATTTGATAGAAACAACAAAAAGTCATACGCGGACGTTCTATCTGGGAAATTTTCTAGAAAAAGAACGAAAAGCAATAGAAATCGTAAGACTCGCTCGGTTATTATGATCAAACCTGTCGAGTCTTCGCAAACGAGCGATGACACGAGAAAGGTTTTGAAGGGTAAGTTAGATCCAAGAACACATAAAATTAGTAATTTTAAAAATGGTAAAGATGGCTCGATTATTGTTGAGTGCGCAGCAGGAGAGGACATTCAATCAGTGAAAGAAAACATTGAAAGTAATTTAGGAACTGAATACAATGCTGTTATACCCAAGCCCGGGAAACCAAAACTGAAAATAGTGGGGATGAGTGATCGATATTCCTCTGATGTATTTATTGACCTATTGAAAAGTCAAAATCAGGAAATTTCGATTGAAGATGTAAAAGTTGTTGCTGACTTTGAGAATCCACGCTTCAAATATAACAAATATAGTGTTATAATTGAGGTTAATAAGAATACTTATTCCAGCTTGATGGCAGCCGGCAAGGTTTGCGTCGGCTGGGATAGGTGTTCGGTTTTCGAGTCGTTTAACGTATTGCGCTGTTTCAGGTGTGGTGAGTTTGGTCACAAGAGCACCGAATGTTTAAACAGTGAAAATTGTTCCAAATGTAATTCCGCACATAGAACATCTGAGTGTTCTTCAACTGAATTCAAATGCGTTAATTGTCTGAAAATGAACAAAGAAAGGAAATTGAATTTAGACATTCACCATCCAGCATTTAGTAAGCAGTGTCCTGTATATCTGAGATTGCTTGAAACGAAAAAGAACAACATTATGTCAATGGAATAGCAACTAATCAGTGAGAGGCATTCAGATATTTTGTATTTGAACATAGCCGGTTTGTCTTCTAATTATGTCGCATTGCGTCATCTTATAGAGGATAGACATCCTTCATTGGTTTTGCTCTCAGAAACACATATTGTTGATTCTGACGCTTTCGATCAGTTCAGTGTTCCGGGTTACACTGTTGCTTTTTGTTTGTCCCATTCCAGGCACACGGGTGGAGTTGCAATTTACGCCAGAGGATCAATTAGATTCAGCATTCAATCAAACGAAGCAGTTGGAAATAATTGGTTCTTGGGTATATCAGTTGAAAGAGGCATGCAGATGGGAAATTATGGAGTTGTTTACCACTCTCCAAGTTCAAGCGATCGCCAGTTTCTGGAAATTCTAGAAAACTGGTGGGAGAATTTCGTAGATTTTGGTAAACTAAATATTATTACTGGAGATTTTAATATCGATTGGCTCAGTGATCAAGGTTCGACTCAATTGAAACAGTTAGCAGAATTCTTCAATTTGAGGCAAACTGTGAATGAATTTACAAGAATTTCGAGATACAGTAAAACATTGATAGATCACGTGTATTCCAATTTCGACGGTGTTTATTCAAATGTGGAATCCGATTGCAAGATTTCAGATCATGAAACAATTGCAATTTCCGTAATGAGTAGCTCTAGAAATGAGGAAGATACGGTGAAAATCAAGTGTTGGAAAAACTATTCAAAGCAAACCCTATCTCGACTTGTATCAAGAAGCTTGGGTTGTACACAGTTGACTGGAAATTTGGATCACAGGGCATCTATTCTTACTGACATATTAAAAAAGTGTACTAATGAATTAGTAACTGAAAAGTATGTTAGTTTGAACAACTCGAGTAGTTGGTACTCAATAGACCTCTTACGGTTAAAACGGGAGAGGGATAAGCAGTACAAGAGATTCTGTAGAACTAACAATGATAGTCACTGGAGTAGATATACACAAGCACGAAATATTTATTCACGGGCCCTGAAGAAGACTAGATGTGAATACATACAGAGGAAGATCGATCAAAATCAACAAAACAGCAGAGAGTTATGGAAAATTCTCAAACAGTTGATCAAGCCTACACATAGTGCATCGAAAAGCATAACTTTTGATGGTATAGAAGAACACACAGAACAAATTATATCTGAAAAGTTCAACAGTTATTTCATAAATAGTGTTCAGCAGATCAATCAAAGTATTGAATTGGTAGGTGAACCTGTTGAAATAACACAGCCGATGAATAACTATTGTAGACTTGATGAATTTCAACCAATCACTTTTGAACAATTGAAAAATATTTGTTTCAATTTGGGAAAATCGACTGGTGTTGACAATGTAAACTCAAGAGTGATACAGGATTGCTTTCATGTTATCGGACACGATCTACTGGATTTGGTAAATGAATCGTTGTACACGGGGCACGTACCAAAAGTGTGGAAAGAATCTCTGGTGGTTCCTATCCCCAAGGTTACTGGAACGGATAAAGCCGAGGAGTACCGTCCCATTAACATGCTGCACACACTGGAAAAAATTCTGGAACTTGTTGTTAAAGATCAGCTGATTAACTATTTGAACTCTAACAGTTTGCTAATACCGGAACAATCGGGATATCGTAAGGGTCACTCTTGTGAAACCGCTTTGAACCTAGTATTGGCAAAATGGAAGGAGAAAATCGAAGCCAAAGAGAGTATCTTTGCTGTGTTCTTGGATCTGAAGAGAGCCTTTGAAACAATTTCAAGACCTTTATTGTTGCAGACATTACGGCGTTTTGGCATCGGGGGAATGGCACATGAATGGTTTGAAAACTATTTATGTGGTAGATCTCAAAAGACTGTTTTTAACGATGTAGTGTCTAGTTCCCTCGGTAATTCACTTGGTGTGCCTCAGGGAAGTGTGTTAGGTCCTATTCTATTTATTATGTATATTAATGATATGAAGCGAGTCTTACGTTTCTGTGATATAAATTTGTTTGCTGATGATACTGTTCTGTTCATTACGGCTAAAGATTTCAATGAAGCTGTTGCACATTTAAACGAGGATCTAAGTTCGCTGGTTCGATGGTTAAAATTTAAGCAACTGAAACTAAACGTCGCGAAAACTAAATATATGGTTATTTCTTCTGTTAGCACCGGTCATGATGCCAATGTGGAAATTGATGGTGAAACTATTGATCGCGTTAGAGAAATGAAGTATCTTGGAGTCATAATTGATGAAAAGTTAACATTCAAATCTCATATCAATAACGTCATCAAGAAGATTGCCAAAAAGTATGGTGTATTATGTCGTTTGAAAAATGACTTAACGACCCATAGTAAGATTCTTTTGTATAAAACAGTCATTTCACCACACATTGACTTTTGCCCATCCATTCTGTTTCTTGCTAATAACACACAAATCTCGAGATTACAGCGACTGCAAAATAAAATCATGCGATTAATTCTAAAATGTAGTAGATATACCTCGTCAGGTTTTCTACTGAACGCATTACAATGGCTTTCAGTGAAACAGAGAATTTACTACTTAACCATGGTATTTATTTTCAAGATATTAAACGGCATGCTGCCTCGATATTTGTGTGATCGAATTGAAAGAGGAACTGATTTGCATAGGTACAATACTAGAAACGCATCTGATGCTAGAACACCAAGCTTTCTGTTAGCCAGATCGCAAAACTCATTGTTGTACAAGGGAATAGGTTTTTTCAATTCGATGCCAAGAGAAATCAAACGCGCAGCGACATTGGTGGAGTTCAAAAGGTTATGTATTTCACACATAAAGTCCGCTTTGTAAGCAAATATTTAGTTAGTTAATTCAAATTTTTTAGATTTTTTATTTTCTTTTACGTATTACGAAGATTGTATTTTCTTTTTCTTTTTGTTTATATATATTATTGTGAGACGAATTAAGTTACTATGTTCGGTATGATGATGATGGATTTTTAGTTTGTTTGAGAGTTAAAAATAATGAGCAGTCTACAAATGTTTGAGCCTCGCGCGCGAAGCAGGTAGTGACTATTTGGAAAGCGAATAGGACTGGCCGAAGAGCCTTAGAGTGTGTTAAGTTTGCTCTTGACCTTGATCGCAAGGTTTGATTAATAATTTAAGGAATTGATTCGGGAGATTAATTGGGATCGACAGTTGTTGATGGAATTGGGCTTGGCTCTGCTCATCCGCAGTCTCGTTACTCCATCGTAGCTGATGTGTGTAGCGATGAACTGGTCCGGCGGGAAGGGCCAGGTGAATTACTGTCTGATACTGGTAAAGATATCGGGTTCGATTCCTGATGTGATCAAGGATCTTCCCGGGTTGGAAATTTTCTTGACTAACCCTGGATAGTAAATCCGAAATATTTGAATGTTATTTTGTGGTCAGTCGTTCTTTTGAAGAAGAATCAATACCTGCTAGATTAATCAGATCGTTTTCTTCTGTTTACTGGTTAAGATATGTGCAAAAATATTAATTATCATTTAGATAACTCGTTCTGCTCACACCTTTGTAGGGGTATGAGGTGGGACCATCATCATCATCATGAAACCAAGCTGTCTGATTGGTCAACCTCAGCTACGCTATCAGCAACGACTCTTTCGTGTGGACTAACAATGTTAAGTCCTAAATTGTGAGAACACGCAAACCGCTGGCCTAGCCTGCTCTACTGGTAGATATTTCGAAGTCGGATGAGTTTCTTGGCGACTGCGAATAAATGCTGAAAGGATGATAGGGCCGCGTCGATTTCCATCAGGGAATCTAGTGGCAAATCGGTATTAATAAGTTGGTCGGCAATTTGTTGAAATTGGACCCAGTCGGTGCGATAATAGTTCCTCCGAGGTTGAATAGGCACTGTTTCTGGTGAAGATCCCAACGTCTTTATTATTGGAAAGTGGTCGGAAGAGAGCTCGTTGAAGAAAACCGGAGAGCTTCCTATGATGTTTATAACCAAAATGAAATGAGCTCCCGATCTGAAAGGTCGCGTTGATTGGTCCAGAGCGAGGATGTTGTACTGTTCAGCTTCGTAGTATTCGGCAAGCACGAATCCGTTTCGATTCTGTCTTCTGTTTCCCCACAGCTCATGCCATGCATTCAGGTCCCCAGCAATGACGAGTTTGTTATGTCGTCGAGTGAGCATAGCCAGATCGCGCTTCAATGACGCACACGTACCATCTCGAAGATTGGTTTGTTTGGGACAGTACGCTGCAATCGTCGTTATAATCTCAATTCCGATGGTTTCTATAAGTTGCAATTTAAAGGCAGGCAGAAGTATTTGCTGAATGGATCGTTTAATGGCAATGGCAACTCAACTCTCCTCTGGTAGTTGTCCTGTCGAGCTGGTGAATTCTGTAATTGAAAATAAAAATAGAATAATAATATTTCATGTTTGAGATGAATTTCAGTTAAAATAGCAAATTCAGCAGTTTTGCTGCTGAGTAAGCAAGCATTCCAATTTACTACAACCAGCTACTTATAATACATATTCGATGAGGAATTTGCCTAAGACGTTGATTTAATCTAACCGTGTTCTGCAGTTTTGTAGTTTTGTTGGTATTGTTTCAAAAATGACGATCAGTTGTTCAGCAGAGAATAAGTCAATCTTTGCTTGTGGTTGATTATTGCCCCATCTAGGAGGGATTTTGGAGAAAAAACCTTTATGTGATGCAGCGGCTGGATCTTTTGGAATTATTATTTAGAATATCCCTCTTCGGTGGGAGCCGTGGAAAGTCAGTTTCATCCTTCTGTGGAACCTAATTGCACGTTGATTGTTTACGGGATGCCTGTTATCGAATTTTTGAGAGCTCAGCACGTTTGGGACACGATTTGCTAGTAGATGGATGGTCGCCATCACAGTTCATACATGTATTGTGGGATTCAGCACATTTCCCGCACCGACTTTTCGTGTGGCAATTTCCCGCTCCATGGCCGTAGTTCAAACCAGGTTTGGAAATAAGCAAACATTTAGATTCACAGTAAATAAAAATAATCATTATTATCTTTTCATATCACATATTTATATAATGATAAATTTTGGTTTTACTTAGAATTCAAAAATGTCTTCCTCATTATCAGTATTACTGTCTAATTCGGAATCAACATTTCAACAAAGTTATGCTCGTTTCAATGCTGTTCTGTGTTCATTAAACAGGTTTGAAATTCAAATAGCAGTCACTTACGGTTCCGATGATAAAATGGGATAAGTGATATGGATTATCCAATATTAATAATTTTAGGCTCGTTAGGGGAGTTCATTTCGTCCGTCCGTCCATGCTTCGTGATGTATTTGAAATTTATTCATCAATCCCGTCGTGGTGGAGTAATATCATCAATATAATCAGCTTATAATATTAACATGCATGCTGTAACAGTTCGGCTGAAAAGTTCGTATCGTTTATTAGAAACACACATTTTTTTGCCAAAATTCGTTTTTATTATTCAACATAATTGCCATCAGAGGCGATACAGCGATTATAGCGATCTTCCAACTTTTCGATACCATTTTTGCAGTACGATTTGTCCTTTGCCTCAAAATAGGCCTCAGTTTCAGCGATTACCTCTTCATTGCTTCTAAATTTTTTACCAGCGAGCATTCTCTTGAGGTCTGAGAACAGGAAAAAGTCACTGGGGGCCAAATCTGGAGAATACGGTGGATGAGGGAGCAATTCGAAGCCCAATTCGTTCAATTTCAACATGGTTTTCATCAACTTGTGACACGATGCATTGTCTTGATTGTGAGCTCACGCGGCACCCATTTTGCACAAAGCTTTTTCATATCCAAATATTCGTGAATAATATGTCCAACACATTCCTTTGATATCTTTAGGGTGTCAGCTATCTCGATCAACTTCACTTTACGGTCATTGGAAATCATTTTGTGGATTTTTTTCACGTTTTCATCGGTAACAGCCTCTTTTGGACGTCCACTGCGTTCATCGTCTTCGGTGCTCATATGACCAGTACGAAATTTTACAAACCACTTACGAATTGTTGCTTCGCCCGGTGAGAGTCTGGATAACTCTCATCAAGCCATTTTTTGGTATCGGCGGCACTTTTTTTCATGAAAAAGTAGTGTTTCATCAACACACGAAATTCCTTTTTTTCCATTTTTTTTCACAACAACAAAAGTAGCTTCACTCAAAATGCAATATCTCACAAACTAATAATCAGACAGCTGTCAAATTTATACACGTATCTTTTGAAGGTTGGTACTAACTGAAAATGGTATGGGTATAATTCTAGTGGCGCCCTCTCATAGAAACGATACGAACTTTTCAGCCGATCTGTTAATGAATAATAATTATAATGATAAGAAAAACATGTCCAGTCACAAAGCGTGCTCTGCAGCTGATTAATATTACCCTATTTAGCTTGAATATGATACACAGAAGTAACAGGAGCTGATTAATATTACCCTATTTAGCTTGAATATCATACACATAAGTAACAGGAGTGTAGGATTTTGCTACGCCAATTCAAATACTGCGCCGAATTATGCGCTCCTGTTATTTCTATAAATTAAATTCATGTCAAATAGCATTTTATTGGGTTTAATATAAATAGAACACGAACATCATCATCAGCATCAACCGACTGGTAGTCAAACAAAGTTTTTTGTTGCTATAATCACTATTTGGTGTTGTATATTTTTGTACTAATTTTGCATTGCGAATTGGTATTTATTTATTTATTTATTTATTTATTTATTCCATTTATTCATCTGACAATATAATAAGTCTTAATGAATATATCAGTCATGTTATAAAATATTCGATCGTAACACTTTCTGAATAAACTTATATGTCGGTATATTAAAATCGAAGATTTTTTTTATTTCTTTATTGTCTTCGACTAGAGGTGACCTATCGCACAGACTTTTACTTTATAGCTACATACTTATGTTAACTTAAAAATATTATTTTCGATTTGAATATGTCTTTGCTCATATTAAAATCAAATGATACACGCTATTGAAACGATGACAACAGACATCCATTGGGTTGTTTTGGCCATACTGTGTGCGATGGAGTGAGCGACGAAGAAATTCTGTTTTTCGCAATTATCTTCCCGAAACGTTTTTTTTTTATTTAATAACATATTTTAAGGCACATTGCGTTAAGCTATAAGATGCCGAGGGCATATGTTTAAACTACTTAAACTAGATTTTTTTTTTATTTTCACATCATATGAGCTTTGGGAGATCTAGTCTTCAACGGGTGGTCGGCAGTGGCTGGCTGGATCTTGTACGCTGGAGTAAACTGGCACGACGTTGGTACGCATCACTGTTGGTCGCATCTTTTCGTTCGTGTGGGTCCGCGGAAAACACCCCCGACTACGGGGAGCCGGCTGATGGCCCGCATAATCATCGACTTGAGCGGCTCTCCGTGGTGGTGAATTTTGTGGAAGAGAAGGAAAGAAACAGAGAGAAGTTTATGTTGTTGAAAAAGGTGGTAAGGGAGCGAAACTACTTAGGTCAGCGATAAGATCTAATTAGTTGACATCGAGATGGTGAATAGACGGGGACGGGGGAGCAAAAAATTAGTGACAGCAGAAAGATCTTGTTAGTTTTTCGATGAAGATGGTGGACAGACGACATTTGGGGAGGTTCGAGCGGATGTTAAGTACGAGGTTGAAGGAGGATGTTGTGGAACCCTTCAGCAGATCAGACTTGTAAGTTAATGTTCTTTATGAACTGATATAAGAGCAGCATATAGGGAAGGTCTCGATGATCCAACACGTCTCGTACTGGGACCATGGGTGATATACCTCGGGCCCGAAGGGAGTCAATTAGCTGTGATCTGGCGCCACAATACTCGGTACATACCCAGACAACATGTTCAATGTCGTGATAACCCTTATCGCATGTGCAGAGACCATTCTCCACAAGCCCGATACGCCGGAGGTGCGTATCCAAGGTGTTATGATTAGACATGAGCCGGGACATCACACGAATGAAATTCCGACCCACATTCATCCCTCTGAACCAAGGTTTCGTCGATACCTTTGGGATAATGGAGTGTAACCATCGTCCCAGTTCCCCATTACTCCATGAAGTTTGCCAACTTTCGAGCGTCCTTTGACGAGATACAGTGAAAAATTCGTTGAAGCAAATTGGTCTTTCATAAATTTCACCTTCTAATGCGCCCACTTTAGCCAATGAGTCTGCCTTTTCATTTCCCGGAATGGAACAATGTGATGGGACCCAGACTAAGGATATTAAATAAGACCGACCAGATAAAGTTCTCAAGTGTTCCCGTATTTTCCCCAGGAAATATGGGGGATACTTTCCTGGCTTCATTGCCCGGAGAGCTTCTATTGAGCTTAGACTGTCCGTGACAATGAAGTAATGGTCTTTGGGCAAGGATTCAATGATCTCGAGGGTGTACTGAATAGCAGCTAATTCTGCGACGTAAACTGAAGCCGGATCACTGAGTTTGTAAGAAGCGGTGATGTTTTGATTGAAGATGCCGAAGCCTGTGGACCTGTTGATGTTTGATCCGTCAGTGTAAAACATCTTTTCACAGTTGACTGTTCTGAATTTATTATAAAAAATATTAGGGACCACTTGAGGGCGTACGTGATCCGGAATTCCACGAATCTCTTCTCTCATGGAAGAGTCGAAAAACACAGTAGAATCAGAAGTATCCAAGAAATGAGCACGGTTGGGAACAAACGAAGAAGGGTTAATATTCTGAGCCATGTAATCAAAATACAAGGACATAAAACGGGTCTGAGAATTGAGCTCGACAAGCCTTTCGAAGTTTTCAATCACCATCGGATTCAAAATATCGCATCGGATTAGCAATCGATATGAGAGATCCCAAAATCGATTTTTCAACGGTAAGACGCCCGCAAGCACTTCGAGACTCATCGTATGAGTCGACTGCATGCAACCTAAGGAAATACGCAAGCAACGATACTGTATTCTTTCCAGCTTAATGAAATGCGTATTCGCGGCGGAGCGAAAGCAGAAACACCCATATTCCATTACGGACAATATCGTTGTTTGGTACAGCCTTATTAGGTCTCCTGGGTGGGCACCCCACCAAGTACCGGTTATTGTACGGAGAAAGTTGATTCTCTGCTGGCATTTCTGTTTCAGATACCTAACATGACATCCCCAGGTGCCTTTGGAGTCGAACCAGACCCCGAGATATTTAAATGTGAAGACCTGAGCTATGTTTTCACCCCCTAGTTGAAGCTGTAGTTGTGCTGGTTCTCGCTTCCTTGAAAATACAACCAGCTCAGTTTTCTCCGTAGAGAACTCGATACCCATCTGAAGAGCCCATGTTGACAAGTTATCGAGGGTATCTTGTAATGGTCCTTGAAGATAGGCTGCTTTGGGTCCTATAATAGACACAACGCTGTCGTCAGCAAGTTGTCGCAGCGTGCAAGATGTATTGATACATTCATCAATGTTGTTTACGTAAAAATTGTATAAAAGGGGGCTTAAGCATGAGCCCTGAGGAAGACCCATGTAACTGAATCGTATTGTCGACAAATCACCATGCGCGAAATACATGTATTTCTCGGACAATAGATTATACAAAAAGTTATTCAAAATTGGTGAAAGACCATGCTGATGCAACTTCTCAGATAGGATGTTTATTGAAACTGAGTCAAAAGCCCCCTTGATGTCTAAGAAAACTGATGCCATTTGTTCTTTACGAGCAAATGTCATTTGAATTTCTGTTGAGAGCAACGCAAGACAATCGTTCGTTCCTTTGCCCCTGCGGAAACCAAATTGTGTATCTGGAAGTAAGCCATTAGTCTCGACCCAATTGTCTAGACGAAACAGAATCATCTTTTCGAACAATTTCCGGATACAGGAAAGCATAGCAATCGGCCGATACGAATTGTGATCGGAGGCTGGTTTTCCTAGTTTTTGAATGGCGATAACTCTTACTTGTCTCCAGTCATGTGGGACAATATTATCCTCAAGAAGCCTGTTGAATAAATTCAATAAGCGTCTTTTAGCAGAGTCAGGCAAATTTTTCAACAAGTTGAATTTAATTTTGTCTAACCCCGGAGCTTTATTGTTACACGACAAGAGCGCAAGTGAGAACTCTACCATCGAAAAAGGTGTTTCGTTTCTGTTTGATGAGGCGACGCGCATGATCGTCTGTTCCGGAACAGAGTCAGGACATACTTTTTTAGCGAAATCGAATATCCAGCGGTTAGAATATTCCTCGCTTTCGTTCATGGTGTTTTTGTTGCGCATTCGTCGGGCTGTGTTCCAAAGAGTGCTCATCGATGTTTCTTTTGTTAATCCGTCAACAAACCGTCGCCAGTAACCTAGTTTTTTTGCTTTAACTAAGTTCTTCATTTGCTTTTCTAGCGCCGCGTAATTGCGATAATTATCAGGTGTTCCATATTTTCTGAACTTTTTGAATGCTAAAGATCTTTCCGCGTTCAATGATGAGCACTCTTTGTCCCACCACGGATTGGGAGAACGGATGTTAGTTTTCGCGCCGGGTACACGTTTCGTCTGAGCTTGAATCGCGGAGTCGAGAATCAAGCCAGCCAAAAACGTGTACTCTTCCTCCGGAGGAAGTTCTTGTGTTGTTTTGAGTTTCTCAGACATCGAATTAGCGTATTCTTTCCAATCAATATTTCGTGTGAGGTCATACGAAACATTGATTGTCTCCGATGGTTGTAATCCGCAGGTGATTGAAATTACGATAGGTAGATGATCGCTACCGTGGGGATCAGGGATCACCTTCCACTTGCAATCCAGCCGTAGTGATGTCGAGCAAAGGGATAAATCCAGCGCACTTGGTCTTGCTGGTGGTGCAGGAATCCGTGTCATTTCTCCCGTATTAAGAATTGCCATATTGAAGTTATCGCAAAGATCATAGATCATGGTTGATCTATTGTCATCATGAAGACAACCCCAACCCGTACCATGTGAGTTGAAGTCACCTAAAACTAACGTTGGTGCGGGAAGGAGCTCAATTATATCGCTTAGCCGCCGATGCCCAATCGAGGCCCTTGGAGGAATGTAGATGGAAGCAATGCAAAGGTCTTTGCCTTTAATTCTGACCTGACATGCGACAACTTCAATACCTGGTATCGATGGGAGGTTAATTCGGAAGAAGGAATAGCACTTTTTGATCCCCAAAAGTACTCCTCCGTAGGGATCATCTCGATCCAGGCGAATTATGTTAAAATCGTGGAAGTTGAGGGTTACATTTGAGGTCAGCCAGGTTTCACACAAAGCAAATGCGTCGCATTTTAAACTATTTAAAAGAACTTTGAAGGAATCAATTTTCGGGAGGATACTTCTGCTGTTCCACTGTAGTACAGTGATTGCATCCTTAACCTCGTTCGATGTATTAGCCATCAAAGGATACAATCTCTGAAAGGAGGGGCCATTTAGCAGTCAACTGCTTCAAAAATGCTTTAATTGTTGGCATAAATGTCATCAACAGACTCTTGAGAGGATCAGTGACGTTGAAGGTTCTAAGAATCCAGTCCACAATGTTAGAGAATTTCAGTATTCCAGCACTTGATTGATTCTCAGTTTGTATTTTAGGGGTACTCGGGGTTTTTGGTGTACCGGGAAGTGCAGGAAACTCTTGGTCTGATGCTAAGTTCGCTAGACCAGGAGCCTTTTGCTTCGGTTTTTGGGAAGCACTTCGAGTATTTGTAATTTTTTTGGTCCCCGCAATGGATATCCTTGGGCCTTTACAAGGCAGTTTAGGAGATGAGATCGTCCTTCTTTTCCTAGAACCGCTAGGCATAGTAAAGGATGATCCCTCTTGAGGGTCATCGGAATCATTCTCGTCGGTAGGCAAACAATCAAAGAGATTAATCGATTCGACAGGTGGCATGGTGTTCTTCAGCATCTCTGCGAAAGTTCGTTTGGAACGTTCTTTAAGAGATTGCTTCAATTTTTCTCCGCGCAGTTTGTACGCGGGACATGAATTCAATTCATGTGGGTTTTCCCCACAGTAAAGACACTTTGAAGCTTTTTTGCCACATGATTCGTCTGCATGTTCCCCTCCACATTTAATGCACCTTTGCTTATTGCCGCAGTAGGTGGCTGTGTGACCCAGCTGCTTGCAATTGGTACAATTCATTACCCGCGGGACAAATAAGCGTACAGGTAAGCGAACCTTGCCCAGAAGGACGTAATTGGGAAGAGCAGATCCAGCGAAAGTTACCCGAAATGAGTCTGATGAAGAATAAGTTTTTGTCTTATCTTCTGCAATTTTTACTGAACTCAATTGCTTGCAGTCCAGTATTTTAACATTCTGAAGAGCAGGATCTCTGAAACAGCCAACCCCATTCTTCAGAAGGTATTCGCAGGTCAAACTCGCCTCACTAACCACGCCGTCAATCTCCACTTCCCGAGCTGGTATGTAAACGCGGTAATTCCTCGTAAAGGCCTCATGGCGAACGATCTGATTTGCCTGCTCGAGGGTTTTCACGACAACTTTCAACTTTTTCGCTCGAACTTTTGCTATCTGGATAACGTCCGAGTAGTACTTAGCCAGCTCACTTGATATTTGCATCAAATTGAGTGATTGTTCTTTTTTTGACCGGAAGTATACCACATAGGGCCCAGCAGAACCGGTTGGCCACACGCGTGTGCGAGAGGGGTTATCAGGGGAAGATAAATTATCCAGTTCTATGCCATCCATTTTTATGGAGAGATTATCATTTGAGGGAGGACGCCCTCCGCCCTCGTTCATAGTAAAGTAAACACACGCTTTATTGAGATATGTTGAGATAAACGGGTAGAATGATAAAAACAAAACACATTATACTTAGCTAGACACCACTAATCCAGTTCAAGGTCAGCAAGATGATTGTCTCTGCTGCTAGTGTGCGGAACCTTCGCACGGGAACAATCACTAGCACCGCAAACAAAGAGCTAACCCTCTTGGATACACAATAGAATAACGGCAGTTTTTGATGATAGGCACCGTCTGATCACTATTACACTAGTCTGGTAAACTATCGAATGTGTGAGAAAAAAACCTTTAGCAAGGAAAAACACACACGGCACTGCTTAAGAGCACGAAATAACGTCCGATCGATCCGAGAGATGCGGTACGAATGATCCCGAAACGTTAAAATCAATTCTTCCCAGTAGTATGGGGCAATCAATGTTGTCATTCAGTAGATCGAACACGAAGAATTATTGAAGGAGTATTCGTCTGTTTTGTAAAGTAGATAGGTTGATGAGAGCACAGAGATTCTTGTAACGAGGTAGTTGAGGACGATTTATCCAAGGTAGTCTTCGGAGTGCGAATCGGACAAAGCACTTCTGTACCCTTTCGATCCGATCGATGTGAACACTGTGATACGGAGCCCAAATTGTAACTCCATACTCCAGAATACTGCGTACTAGTGCGATGTAAACTGTCTTGAGGCAATACACGTTGTTGAAGTTTTGAGTGTTTCGTTTGATTAGTCCCAAAACTTCATAGGCCTTCGTTGCGATGCGGTGAGTCGATACCGCCATTGATTAGTTTTGCCACAAACACAGCTTGTTGAATTTTCCTGCGCCGTTCCAATGAATCAAAACCTATCAGACGATAGCGATCGAGGTACGGTGGAAGGCCAAGCTGGTTTTGCCAGTGAAGATTTCTTAGAGCCAGTCGGACAAATCTTTTCTGAACACGTTCAATTAGAAAGTTCCAATCAATCTAATACGGGCTCCAGACTAAACTAGCATTCTCAAGTAGCGGTCGAACCAATGAACAAAATAATGCCTCCAGGCAATGGGGATCTTTAAAGTCACGTCCGATTTTGGCAATAAAACCCAGTTGCCGTGTTGCTTTTGAAATCAAAGTTGAGCGATGTAGATTGAATGTAAGTTTGGAATCCAACAAAACACCAAGGTCATTAACATGATCAACTCTTTGGAGCGTTTGTCCATCAATTTGATAATCAAAATGCAACGGATTCTGTATTCGGTGGAACGTTATGACCTGACATTTCGCAGTACTGATAAAACGGCCAGTTTCTTTTGCACGAAGCAACAAATGTATCGAGGAGCTGTTGGAGCCGAACACAGTCGTCAATAAATCGAATTACATGGTACAATTTCAAATCATCAGCATACACTAATCTGCAGCCGTTACTGAGCAGCAAAATAGCATCATGGAAAAGCAAATAGAACAGAAGCGGACCCCGTATTGCTGCCTTGAGGTACTCCTGACACATTCGTAAACTGAGATAAAACGCTCGAGCCCAATTTTATTCGTAAAACTCTACCACACAAGTAAGAATATAATCAATCAATGAGCTTTTGAGTTCCAGCTAATCGCGACATCTTTCGAAGGAGTAATCGGTGGTCTATTCGGTCAAACGCTGCTTTTAGATCCGTGTATACCGCATCGATTTGTACCTTTTCTTCCATACGCGAAATGCAGGTCGAAGTGTAATCTAATAGATTTGTGCTGACCGTGCGTCCAGGCATAAACATATGTTGTTCAGTAGAGATATAATGTTTAGTGCGAAAGAACATCTCATTGCTTACAATTATTTCAAAAAGCTTTGAAGCAGCTGATAGACTTGTTATGCCTCGATAGTTTCTTACATTACGACGGTCACCACTCTTGAATACAGGGAACATGAAGGATTGCTTTTTATGTATGACTACGGAAACAATTTTAAATAAATTTTAAAGTGGTGTTGAGCAAGATCGCACCAGGATTTTCATGAAGTAGATTAAAAATATTACGCCAAGGAAAGTAATTAAACAAGTCTCAGAAAACACAACTGCAAAAAAATAAAAAAATGTAGAGTTCAATATTCTTATAAAATTGTATGAATGTTATATTGTGATCGAGGACTCATCGAAGAGTTAATTAGCACAGGTTGCGACGCCTATTCTCATGCGACTGGAGCACTCGAGACTCGTTCTTGGCTAAATGCGCTGAGATCGTACGAAGCATTGTACTTTCATTTCTGTCGCGAAACATAAATGCGCGAATTGATTCACATTTTCGTGCGAAAAATGGGCTTATTTACACCTCTGGTTCAAACAGTTCATGCACTGTGTGACATCCCGTTATATCGGTTTATACTTTTGCCATTCGATGATAATATGAAACAGCAATTTGATCATTTTCAGGTTACCCATGGTGGTGAAGCCCTTCTCCAGATGAATTAAGTACGGTTGATCTCGAAACTTTCGATTGTCCGTGTTGTGTCGTTTCATTTTAATAACCATCACAGGCTTTAGTCCAGCATCCGATAGTTCCTGCTTTAGTTCGGCTTCCATCATGTCGGGTAGTCCTCGACGTGCAAAGTGCAACAAAACCCGTGGACGTAAGTCTATGGATTATGTCAGTTTGAAAGAATGAAGTAGAGAAACTTATGCTCGTAAGTTGTCGCAGGAACATTCATTAGAAGAATTGTTGCGAGCAACAGAATCAGCTGCATATAAAAATGGCGATTCGGCCACTAAACTGGTATTGAAAATGCTGAGAAGTGGTGGCGAAGCATGGGCAAAAGCAGCTTTAGAGAAACTGTCAGATCCCGAAGTTAGACAACCTTCAATTGAAGATTGTCTGATGATGAAGACACGATTGGGTCTGACAAAGAACAAGTAAACAAGAATCGCTAGCTTCGTGAAGAGAGGAATGGGGCAAAAGTTGGCTCCCTGGAAGGTCGTTATGACCTTTCGTAACGATATGATACCTCGATTTGTCAAACCCAATGAAAATGAGGGATATTTGTAGGTAAAAATTTCGATTCGAGACTTAATCACAAATGATATCGAACGAATCATGGAACTCGACGACGTAAGGTCAAAACTGGCCTGGACAGAAGGTGTGCTGGACTGTTTGATGCACATCCGGTTTCCGTAACTGGTTTTAGTCATTACAATCAGGCAAACTTTCTCACACGTGATGATTCCCTATTCACTGAACATTTCATGAGTATGAGATAGGAATCGAGAGATACAGTTTTGTACTCGGTTCCGAATCCAAATGTTTGTCCGTTTCTTCGAAGAAATTAATGAAATCAACCATAAACCTGTTGTTGTTCAGATTGAGAATGTTACTCTGCGAGTGAAAGCGGAAGCAATTTATTCAATGATTGATGGGAGAGCTGCAAATGCGATTGTGGGCAATAGGAATGCGCATGCTTATCCGACATTAATCGTCCCAAAATTGGAGGCAGTGGAAGTTCCAACAATGGTAATATGTCCCGCAACCTACTAGAAAAACCGGAGGAATTTGCTGGATTTCTAAACAAAAGCGTCGAATTGATGAAGAATTACAGAATAATTATCAGCCTAGCACTATCTTCCCGTAAGCTGAAACCAGATAATGTAAAGCAGCTCTATGATGTTCTCTAAAGACAAACTTTTGAAGAATTTCCGTTCATAAAACAACTGCCACCGAGTATCCATAAGTACCAACATTTGGCAGAGTTCACAGGAAAATTGGTAATTTTGTATTGTAACAAATATACTATAGTTTCTAGATATTATTTATTATTTCTAGTCATACACCATGTATTATGTCCACGAGCAATCCGGGGAGCGATGTCACAAGCGGCATAAGTTCTCTAGTCTGCATCCTTCGAAAGAAACGTCCGCGGAAGATAATTTAACAGACATGGTAAAAGCTGCATTAACCTGGTCCGATACCTAAAATGTCATACCTGGCGTACAAAATGAAAAGTCCCTCCAAACGATCGAAATTCGATCAAGATGTTGAAGACCAGATAAATGAGTACATCGACGATCGCAGTAAAACGTACTAGCATGCCTTTCAGGTACGACGAACAAAGTGACTGCACTGATGACGATTGTACCTCTGATGATGATGATAGTGATTGAACTCCGTGGGCCTAATACCCGTTTTTGAAGCGGTCCGGATGGGCCCTATCTCTTTGTTATTACTTACTCTACATTCTCAGAACTCCAGATTTTTTTTATCAAGCAACCATATGATATTAGAGAACGATTCGTGCGGTAAATTCGAATTCTTCTATTTCATTCTCCAGATTACTCTCCACGAGTTCCACCAAGATGCAAGGACGAGTTACAACAAGATATCATGAAATAGAGGAATTGGGGTAAAAAAGTCATCAAAACGTTTCGTGCGGCCAGTGTAGGTTCTTCCATTCGATTCTACAGATTTTTTTACATAAGATAATCTGGTTTTAGTAAACTTCCAATGAGTTTTACCGAGATTTAAGGACGATTTACAATAAGATATCATGAAATGAAGAAATGGGGTAAAATAGTCACCAGAACGTTTCGTGCGGCCAGTGTAGGTCCTCCGATTCGATTCTCCAGACTTTTTTACATAAGACGATTTACATTAAGGATCTCATGAAATGGACGACCTGGGGTAAAATAACCACCAAAACGTTTCATTCTGCAGGAAGAGGAACTGCAGAAGAAGGAAAAAATGCCGCCTTTCTACCTGAAAGGCTTCCCATCGACTCTACGCTCGGATTTCAACAAGCTGCACAGTTGGAAAAAATCTATGAAAACCCGCAAAGAATACTGTAACTCATGAACTAATTGAGATAGGTCAACAAACTATAGCGTTTCTTATGTAAAAATGTCCAAGGAATTCAATGGAATGGTTTACAATGGCCACATGAATCGCAATCCTGTTCGTTTTACCCCAAATGTACAGCAGTTTTGGGGATTCCTATAACATTCGCTCTGTAACTTGAATAGAAGTCGAGTGCGGTATTCTGAAAGGAACCTTTCATTAATGGCTTCTAAGTCGGTGCTATGCATTTTATATAGCAAATCAGCGGAAAGTTCTACTACAAACTACAAGTGGTTGGAAAATGGACCGTATACAGTATAGTAAAGAAAAATTCGCATAATTAGTTGGGTATACCTTATGATCAAAAAAGAACCAGAATTTTATTTTAAAAACGTGTTTAATCCACATAGCAGTGAGTTGATATCTTTTTATCAATCCGCATGTGTTTTTTGCATGAATATTCTTCGATGTTTGAGTTTTCATGACATTATTTTAATTACCGTCGTTTTAAGCGACAATTTGAGATTTTAATCACTCATTATTCTGTAATGTCGAAACTGTAAATTGGATCGAATTTGAATCTAAAAGTGGGACAATCGATTAAATATTCCATGATATGTCGAAGTAAGTTCCACTTTAGAGTCACGGTAATTTAAGGTACTTCCATAGCCGGTATTCAGGAACCAGCATAACCCAAACCGATTCGTATGGCCATATGACGAATAAATTACAACAGTTTTGAGTCCAACTTTGAAGCTTTTCGGGATTGTCATCTTCTATATCGCTTTGAATTTTAAAAATTCATCATCATGTAATTCGAGAACCGGAAGTCATAATTGGATAAAATTAATTATTTTTGTATGTATGTATAAAATTAATTAATTTTGTATATAAGTTTATTTTAATTTGAAATTTTGTTTCTGAAATTTGATTAGGCTTTTTTTGAGAAAACAATTGAGCTTTGAGAAACGATTTTATACTAGAACCGGAATTCTAAAATCGGTATGGCCGAAGTCAGATAAATTCACCTGAGAAGCTGTATAGTTTACATTTTTTTCAAAATATTTGAAAATCAGTGAAGACATCTTTGAGAAATCACAGCACGAATTAAATTTTTAGGTGCCTTCTGAATCGACAACTGAATACCACTAAAACTGAATAAAGTTAATTTTTTTTATCGACTATCCAAATCTGCTAGCTCGATAAACCTGATTAATTTATGTGGAATAGACATTTTTATACCAATCACCCTATATCTCCGAAACCGGAAGTTGGATCTGACTGAAGAGCAAGATGTTTTATAGAATCTTGAAACTTTTCATTTGAATCTTTGATGATTCTTAGATTTCATTTGAATCTTAGATCGGTTCAGCCATCTACTAGAAAAATGAGTTACACAGTTTTAATTTCGTTTCACATATCATCCTGTAATTCCGCAACCAGAAGTCGGAGCCAAACATAATTCAGGAATCTTGTTTGGGAGTATACAACTTTTCATATGAATCTGAGTTTGTAGAAAACGGTTGAGTCATCTCCAAAAAAAATGAATGAAATTATTTGTCACACACGCATGTGCTGATCTCGACTAACTGATTCGAATGGTATATGGCTGTTATGTTCTTCCAGCATTTATTGCTGTAAGTAGTTTAAAACAATATAATTGAAAAAAATTCTGCCATCATCTGGTTTATATATGTCATATTCGAACGATTGTGTTGCCAAAAACGAGCCGTGCTAAAATCGGTCCGAGGCTAAATGTCATGAAAAAGGATGCTGTCATGACATTTAGCCACAGTCTTTTTGGTACTTAGAAACAATTGTATGTAACAGTATAAAAAATCGTGTTCTCCCTTGCTCCCAAGCATTTCTTTGTCATACAGCGCTCAAAACTCCTGCTGCTGGAATAGGGGGAAAAGTCGTTTACACAAAAATTTCGATATCTCCGTTAAAAATGGACGAATTTTAACAATCTATGGCTTGTTGGATAGCTATTACCGTGCGGAATCTAAGTCTGAAAACATATTCTGTTTTCAAGGTCAATTGTGACAGATACTGTCAAAAAACTGAAAATTTTGACATAAAACTTCGTATAACTCAAAAAGTAAACATCCGATCTCGAAACCATTCAATAGCGTTTTGGTTGACGGGGAGACCTTTATTTGCGACTAGTATGATCAAAATCGGCCCAACCATCTCTGAGATCTCGACCTCTTAGTTGACAACACACATACAGACACACACGGACATTTGCTCAGTTCGTCGAGCTAAATCGATTAATATATGTCATTCGGCCGAAAAATTCGAAAAATTTTTCTAAAGTTTGAGCGAATTCTATACCTATTTATATATATATATATATATATATATATATATATATATATATATATATATATATATATATATATATATATATATATATATATATATATATATATATATATATATATATATATATATATATATATATATATATATATATATATATATATATATATATAGAAAAAGGTAAAAACGCAAAATTTCAATTTTTAATAAATTTCTTTATTATCGCCTTCAAAGTACTCTCCTCCTGCGGCAATACATGCATGCCAACGCTTGAACCAATTTTCCACACAAGTTTTATAGGCCGCCGAAGCTATGGCCTTTAGTTTACGCAGCGAATTCTCTTTTATGGTCTCTATGGTCTCAAAACGCGTTCCCCGCAATGGCAATTTGAGTCTGGGGAAGAGGAAAAAGTCACACGGGGCCATATTTGGAGAGTACGGTGCTTGGTTGAGTTTTTGGCCAAAAACTGCGACACAACCAACGCTGTTTTTGAATGAAATTCAGCTTTTTTGGCACCAGCCGAGAAGCGACGCGTTTCAAACCCAAAACATCAGTTAAAATGTGTTCGGCTGATCCATAAGA
Source organism: Malaya genurostris (assembly GCF_030247185.1). Taxonomy (NCBI): domain Eukaryota; kingdom Metazoa; phylum Arthropoda; class Insecta; order Diptera; family Culicidae; genus Malaya; species Malaya genurostris. The sequence continues at coordinate 130,324,543 of NC_080572.1, forward strand.
GATGCCTAATAACACAGCAATCTCTCTAATCGGTACAGAACGATTTTGCAACACGATTTGCTTCGCCGATTCAATGTTTTCTTCAGTAACAGATGTTGTTGGGCGGCCAGGGATCTCATCATGATCCAAGCTTCGTCTTTGATGCGTTTATACCACTCGTATGCCTGTGTTTTTTCTAGACAAGATTCACCAAAGGCCTTTTCTAACATTTTCAACGTTTCGGAACACTCAAATCCATTTGCAACACAAAATTTGATGCATGCACGTTGTTCTAAATTTTCATCCATTATAAAAATCGCCACACGAAAATTTTTCAACTTATTTGTATAGACGCCAAACAAAAACTAATCGTACGATATGCGTCAAAATTTGACAGAATGTGTATAAAAGTGTTGCCAACGTTGAGAATATAAAAGTTTACCGATTGGACAAGCGCGGGAATTTTAAAATGGAAATTCCGGTTCTTTTTGTCGTGAATACGACTTACTTTACTATGGGGCGCCTTTTCAAAATTTACCCTGTACAAGAATGGGCAGAACTTCATCGCGAATATCCCTTGATGTACTTAACCCAACAACATAATTTTTTCTATAAGCTATCGGAAATATGATCATGAATTTGTGATTAAATTGTCAACAGTGTGAGATAACCATAAATAATAGAAAAACAACGTTTTCTAAAACTTTTGGAAATGATGAGGAAAAATCATCACGCTTGCTTGCCTTTTTCCCACCCGGACGACGGTTTTGAGGTAGTCAAGCACATATCAGTTCCGATTATCTATCGGACGAGTATAAAAGGTTGACTTTAATTGAACATCGCTCATTTCTTCTAGTGCTTTAGACGGAACTAGATGTCGAGGTGAGGTTCTTCCACCAACATCAAGAAGATTTTCTAATGACTCCAAATTTTATCTAAAGAACTATAAAAATTTGTTCCTTTGCAAATCGGTAATTAAAACCATCAATGTAGTGCAAATTTGGGATAATTTGATTAGCTTTGTGCAATTTTAGCAATGCAAAATTCGCAACAGTGTTTTAATCTTAGAGGATTAAATAATTTGGTCCTTCTGAATGCCAGAAATTAATCCGGTACTGCCCTTTGATAGTTTCTTTCACTGTTATATCAAAATCCAAAATGAAATCATCGACATCATAATTCTGTATGTTGTTATTTAGAACCATAATTGTATACCCAAAGAATTATGCAACGCAACATTTTCCTTCACTATACTGTATACGGCCTATCTTTCAATTATTTGTAGTTTGCAGTAGAATTTTCTGCTGATTAAATTCGAACTCAACTCGTCACTCTCCATCACGAACGCTTTCATTAACGGTTTTTTAGAACTACAATTATTTTATCATAAAGAACTATGCTGGTTATTTCGTAATATTTAGTTGGATGTCAGAATGTTCAATGTAACTAATTTGTACTTTAGTTTAGGTGTATCGTTTCAAATTCTAGAAGAGAAAAAAGGGAAAGCTTGCACATTCACACAATCGATCAATTAATTGATATTCGGAAGTATGAAGTCAGTTTTACTCGTATTCACGACATCCAGTTATGTCTCTGACATTACGCACCCGTACCTTTTTATCAAACACAGTTATTGTTCTAAATAGAACTATACAGAATTTTTATGTCAATCATTTCGTTTCGGATTTAAATATTTCAGTGAAAAAAATTATCAAAATGCCGTACGAGATAAATTTCTGACATTCAGAAGAGCCAAATTGTGCATTACTCTAAGATATTGAACACTGTTGCGAATTTTGCACTGCGCAAATTGCACAAAGCTTATCAAATTATCCGGAAAACTGACTCTGTGACCTGAGCGTTTGAGGCTTTACACCACGCAAAAGGTATACTTTCATTACCGACTGCTCCTCCTGACTACCGAAGTCTAAATGAGACTTTCACGCTTTATACTTGCTTTGTTCTTACTTACTTATTCAAAGATTTCCTTTTCGATTTGTTCAGTAGAATCTGATATGTGCCTGACTACCTCGAAAACGTCGCCCGGATGCGAAAAAGGCAAGCAAGCGTGATGAATTTGTTTGTTCATGCTGTTGAAAATTCAACCACAAATTCCTAATCCTATTACCGATAGCTTGTAGAAAAAAGTACGGGTGTGTAATGTCAGAGACATAACTGGATGTCGTGAATACGAATAAAACTGACACGATTTCTTCACACTTTCGAATTCGAATTGATAGTTGATCGATTGTATGAATTGCCAAACTTTTCCCCTTTTCACTACTAAAATTTTAAACGATTTTTGACGTCGATTATCTCATTTCGGATTTGCATAATTCAATTGGAAGAAACTATCAAGATGCTGTACAGGATTCATTTCTGCCTTTTAGAAGGACCAAATTGTGGAATTATCTACGATATTTAGCATAGTTCGGAACATTTTCCTCGAACGATTTCCGCACAGCAAAAAGTGCACGAAGCAAATCAAATTATTTTGGATTTTCACTAAGTTGATGATTTTTACCTTCGATTTGCAAAGAGTTAATCTTAATAGTTCTTTAGATAACATCTAGAGCCATTAGAACGGCTGATTTTATATAATGTTGTCCACTTTTCGTGTCTTGTTTTCTTTCTCTCCAATGCAAAGCACCAGTAGCTGATGCAATCGTTTTTGCTTGAATTGAAACTAGCTTTGCGTACAAACCGACACATCCTCTCACAGTGCCAAATGATGCGACACTGGTTTAATGCGTCTTCTCGCCTTGACGACCGGAAGACAAATGAGAACTACGAGCTGAGCGTTAGAGGTTTTTAACCACGCAGAAGGTGTGCTCTCCGATTCCGCTGTTCGAATGCGTCTTCTCGCCCCGACGTCTACTTCCATCCAACCCACAAGAAGAAATGATCGATGTTCGACCACGGTTCCCCTTTTATACGCAGTCAGTTGAAGATATGTGCCTGACTACCTCAAAATCGTCGTCCTTGCGCGAAAAGCCCAAGCAAAAGTAAAGAGTTTTCCGCGTTGTTTTAAAATTTTCAGAAAACTTAATTTTAGAGTTGTTTGTGGTTATCTCACACTGTTCAAAATATTATCCTAAATTCCTGATCATATTTTTGATGAAATAGTGAAAGAATTATGTTGCTGTCATTAATACAAGTCGAGATATTCACGATTAAGTTCTGCCCCTTCTTCCATATGGCTAATTTCGAAAAGGCACCCCATAGTAAAGTAAGTCGTATTCACGACAAAATATGTTGTTGGGTTAAGTACATCAAAAGATATTCGTGGTAAAGTTCTGCTCATTCTTGTACAGGGTAAATTTTGAAAAGGCGCCCATAGTAAAGTAAGTCGTATTCAGGACAACATAACCGATTTAAAGAATTCTGGAATTAGTAACTGGACCTGAGCTCAACAACTATATTCAGAACTTAGAGCTCAGAATTCAGTTGGATTTTAGTAAACTACAATTTCGAAACTGGAATCAGTTCCAGAATCTTTTTCCAGAATCCAGTTCAGCACGCAGGCTCTAAATTCTAAACCCATATTCCGGAACTAAGCTCTGAAGCTTGAAGACGATTTCTAGCCACGACTACCAAAATGGGTTACATAGAGTACAGTAAAATGTCACATAATTCTTTGGGAGTATTATTATGATTCTAAAAAGAATCGAACAGAAGAATTCTGGAGTAAGGAACTGGACCTGAGTTCAAGAACTAAATTTAGAACTTAGAGCAGACTCAGAGTCTCGGCGTGATGACCGGAAAGCGAATGAGATTTGCTATCTGCCGAATGAGAGTTGTTACCTGAGCGTTTGAGGTTTTAACCACGCAGAAGGTGCAGTCTCTGTCGCTGATGGTGGAATGCGTCCTCTCGGCTTGAAGATCGGAGAGCGAATGAGTTTTGCTACCTGACTGAATGAGAGTTGCTACCTGAGCGTTTGAGGTTTTTACCACGCAAAAGGTGCACTCTCACTCGCTGTTGGTTGATGATATCGCTCCCTCGACGACCGGAACGCAAATAAAAAATCATTCTCACGACGTCTGCTTCCATCCAACACACAAAAAGTAATGATCGATTTTCGCATTTTTTTTGCATAAATATCTGTTTATTGACCTTATTTTTGTGTATTACATCAACATTTTACAGTACAAGTGTTTTGACCCTTTGGCCTTTCATCTTTGTTGTTCATACGATTCGTTATTAATAATAGGTGTTTTAGTTACTCTTGTTTTACATACTAATGTTTAATCATAATATTTATTTTAATTAGCATTAGCATTAGCATTAGCATTAGAGACCGCCCGTGTGTTGCTACTCCGTTATTGATCTGGACCAATTGAGATTTCAAAATGATTTTTTGAAGTAACATGTTTGGGAATAACACATTGTTTCACACTGTGCAAACTGTATTGAACCATGCATGCTGATCAATACCGACGCCGGCCACGTCCGAATGCAGATCTACTTGGGATGGAAAGGATTGTTAGTTCGATGCATGTTGCTACTAAGAACCGAGGAATCCTCTGCATTTCCACATGCATCACAGGAGAGGATACCTTGTTAGTAAATGTTTTAATAATGTTATCATGTGTTTATTGCTCTGGGTAGCCGGCTACCAAGAATGTTTTAAAGTATTATCGTTTTATGTGTTACTTTGTGCTGGCAATATAATGCACGAAACAGTCAATCTCCGAAATTGACAAAACTCCGGACAGCCGGCTGTCGAGTATACAGTCACTCGTTTATGCATCTACCTTTCGCGTTTTTTTAATCATGCAAAAAAAACACATTCGGATTGATAAAAAAAGGTATCATCTCACTGCTAGGTGGATTAAGCACGTTTTTATAAATGAAACTACGTGATACAAAATAAACGAGCGAATAGGATTTAGACAAAAAAGTTGATTCATTGCATTGAAATATTCTAAACAGTTATTATAAAATCATTTTAAATCACCAAACAAAGGTCAACAGATTTCACACGCGTCTTGATTCTTTAATATTTCCGCTTTATTATTTTAATTATTTATTAAAATTATTAATTGGTTATATTAGTTGACCTGGGCAGCCGGCTACCGAGAAAAATATTAATTTACTGTTTGAAATATTAATATCAAGTGTTTTTCACTATGTATTCAATATACCGATACATGTCATCTCTGTTATTAACTTTGTAATATAAACGGATTTGCGCAATGGTTGATTTTTATCATTCATTTTATAAGCCTGAAAGACAATCAATAACATGGAAGAAGAAATCATTCCTAATAAAACTTTTCTACGAAGCTAGACGGAAATTGATAGGTTGAATAAAGAGATGATTTAGTAAAATAGAGTTATCAGAAGTAAAACATTGAAAATATCTGATAACTGAAAGGAAAAAGAAACTCCTGCAATTGTCGCCTTTTACGACATGGAAGCAGGAACCCAGTGGATCTATTCTTGGTTCATTTTTTTTCCGCTGGATTCCACACGGCATCTAGGCTGGTACAGTCCGGAGAGAGCTAATAGGTACTATCAATCTCCTAGTGGACCCCAGCCCCTTAATCATAATATTTATTTTAATTATTAATAAAATATCTACCTACTTATAACTATCCCTAACCTAGTACGTACAAATTTTGAATTATTTGTATTTCAGAGATTGAGCACCTCTCTTCAAATTTCGTGCAGTATTGTTCGAATTTTTGTTCTAGTATATCCAGTGAGGCCATCTCATGTACTTCACTAGTCTTTGTCCAAGGGGGTAGATTTAGAATCATCTTTAAGATCTTACTTTGAATGCGCTGAAGCCTAAGTTGGTTTATTTCTTTATTGTCTTCGACTAGAGGTGACCTATCGCACAGACTTTTACTTTATTGCTACACACTTATGTTAACTTAAAAATATAATTTTCGATTTGAATGTGTCTTTGCTCATATCAAAATCAAATAAATGATACACGGTATTGAAACGATGACAACAGACATCCATTGGGTTGTTTTGGCCATACTGTGTGCGATGAAGTGAGCGACGAAGAAAATCCGTTCTTCGCAATGATCTTCCCGGAACGTTAAAATTAATTCTTTCCAGTAGTATGGGGCAATCAATGTTGTCATTTAGTAGATCGAACACGAAGAGTTGTTGAAAGAGTATTCGTCTGTTTTGTAAAGTAGGTAGGTTGATGAGAGCACAGAGATTCTCGTAACGAGGTAGTTGAGGACGATTTATCCAAGGTAGTCTTCGGAGTGCGAATCGGACGAAGCACTTCTGCACCCTTTCGATCCGATCGATGTGAACACCGTGATACGGAGCCCAAAATGTAACTCCATACTCCAGAATACTGCGTACTAGTGCAATGTAAACTGTTTTGAGGCAGTACACGTCGTTGAAGTTTTGAGTGTTTCGTTTGATTAGTCCCAAAACTGCATAGGCCTTCGCAGTAACGAATGAAAACTGTTCGATGAAACGGAGCTTGCAATCGAGAATAATGCCCAAGTCTTTAATAGACGAAACTCGTTCAACTGAAGCCATCATCATGGAGTATATGAAAATAATTAGAGACTGTGCCCGTGAGAAAGTGATCACATTACATTTCTTAACGTTTACTGTCATGCCGTTTCTGTCACACCAATCAAGGATTCGGTCAATATCCATTTGTAGAGCACAGCAATCCACAAGGCTTGTAATGATGCGATAAATTTTGAGGTCGTCAGCATACATTATTTTAAATGACGACAATTCACTTTAAAGATCGTTCACGAATAACACGAAAAGAAGTGGTCCGAGATTGCTCCCTTGCGGTACACCCGAAGTAACGTGAAATGAATCCGAGAGTAGGATAGAAATTCCTCTATAATTGGTGACATCGTGCACGTTTCCAGTTTTGTGAACAGGAACAATTACAGCTTCATTCCACTTCGCTGGAAAATAGTGCTCGGCAAGCGAGCGGTTGAAAAGCAGAGATGCAGGTAAAGCCAAAGCAGAAGAACATTCCTTCACGAGCGTCGGAGGTAACCCGTCAGATCCTGGCCCTTTCGATCCATCGACTTGTCGTAGATTATTGTACACCTCGCGTTCAGTAAAAGCAGTAGCAGGTATACTCAAAGAATACGTCGGCAAACTACTCAGGTACGATTCTGACAAAGGCGGTGAGTTATTACTTAGCACGCTTTGAAAGAATGACGAGAATAGGTTGGCTGAATCCAAAACTGTCGACGAAGATTGGTGACGATAGTGCACACTGACAGGAATTCCACGGGGAGAAGTTTTATTTCGCAGATGAGACCAAAATTGTTTCGGGTCAGCCTTCAAATTGATCTCCATCCGTGAAACGTACAGCCGAAAACACGATGCGTTCAATAATTCAAACTGGTGTTCCAAATCACGAACGAGCAATTTATCATCTAGATTTTTTGTCCGGAAAAATCGTTTGCGAGCTTTCCTTAGACGATTCCTGAGGTTACGCAGCTCTCCATTCCACCAAGGTTGTTTGTTATTAGATTGATATTTGCGTTTTCTTCTAGGCACGAGATATCGATAAATTGCATCTAATTCATAATAGAACTTCTCTATTGCTTCATCCAAAGTGCCATGCGCCAGTATCTCCACCCAGTTAATTCGTGTAATTTCAGCACTTAACTCACGAAAATTGCACCGATTGAAATCGTAGAAAATTTCTGCATCATTAATCATGTGCACGCATTGAGGAACTTCAATTTTTAAAATGAAAGGAAAATGGTGGTGATCTAGTTTCATTAGTGGCGATGGTGGTGCTAGAGTTTCGCAATCATTGGCGCAACTAACAAATGCTAAGTCTAGCAGTTTTCCATGCAGGTTCGTTAAAAAGTTAATTTGTTGTAAACCGGAGGCAATCATAGTTTCCACTAATAAATGTTCATGCTCTGAAGACGCGTTGTTCAGCAGTAGACACCCAACTTCCTCATCCAAGCTCCAGCGTAACAACGATAAATTATAGTCGCCTAAGACTACAACCCTATCACGGTCTCCAAATTTATTGTAAAGCTCATTCACACAAAAGGCATGTTGCTCATATAGAGAAAGATCAGTATTCGGCGGTAAATAAAAAGCACAAATGACAAAACCAGTGCTCTCGCATGTGACACGGACTGCTATCTGCTCAAGACGGTCAGCTCCATGAACGTACACTGTGCTACTCTCAATGCCCTTTTTTATTCCAATCAAAACGCCGCCACCACGCAGATACTGGCTAGTCAAATTATTACGATCACATCGATAAATAATGTACTGGTCGGTAAGCTCTGTATCAAGTATATTACCATTAAGCCAAGTTTCTGTGAGTACAATCACGTCGTAATCAGAAGCAGAAAGAGACGAGAAAAGTGCATTCGTTTTGGTGCGTAAACCCCGGACGTTTTGATAGTAAATTGTTAATAATCGGTTCATATGGTTATATACGCTGTTTGAAACAATGCTGTTGGATATCGATTGGGAATGTAGAGTAGAATTAGAATAAGCAGTGTGCGACATATTATAGGGTGACGTAGCACACATAAAATTTGTCGTTGGATGATTATTACAGGTCAGGTTGAAATTGAAAGCTTGTTCGTGGCTGAAATTTGAATTCCCGGAAAATGATTCCCTTTTGCCATGTAGATTGCAATAGAGATAGAGATTTGAACTGCAACCCAACTCCGACCTTGAAAGACACAAAGGATAGCTCATCAAGATTTCTATCTTTTGGAACTAGCTTGTGCACTTCGACAGTCGCGTCGGTATTCAGGTTACGCTGTACCAACTCGCGTATTTTCTCATCGGTGGCTTTAGGATTAAAGCCGGACAAATATAGCCAAAACATATTTTCGGTGGACTTACGTGTTGCCAATGGTATCACAATATTTGCATCCACGTCTTTTGTTCCTTCTGTTACATTAAAAGTAGACTGATCGACGTCATCATCTGTTCGGGGGCGCTTACGAGAGTTATTTGAAGTTCCATCTTCTCTACCGGACTTCTGAAACGCGACAGGAATATGCTGTAAAATTTTATTTATTTTTTCGCTGTTTAGCTCCATTTCTTGTCTCAGTTCCAGTAGCGCTTTGTTGTATTCCTCGCTTATAACGGTTATGGCATTGTTCGTGGATGAGATGGTCTGACGGAAAGTGGCATTTGCCATTATTTTTGTGCACGCATTGCACATCCAGAATATATTCGAGCATTCAGCAATTAAATCACGAGTCGCACTTGATTGCTTTACGCACTTTAGATGGAAGGATGATCGGCAAAATCCGCTGCAAACTATTTCTTCTGCTTTCTTTAGCTCGCAAGCGCAGGCACAACAAACTGAGATGGAATCCATTGTTTGGTTACGGGTGGATGCTTGGAATTAAAAATTGTCTGGATCGCTTATTCGGTTACACGAAGCGGGTGTACTCCAATTATACCGGGTGATGTAAGAAACGGTGATTATAATAATAACGATGAAAATGTTGAAACGGGCATAAAATACAAAAAAAAATCACTGGTTAAAAGTCGAATACGTAACACAAGCTACAAATCTGTTGATTTGTTGGACAAGTAATGTGTGTTCGTGCACAGCCCCGCCAAACAGGGACTGCGTATTCAATTGCGGGGTAGATGATTTGTTTATAGACAGCCATCTGATTCTTCAGGCACAGTTTAGATGTTCTACAAATCAGCGGATACAGAGACCTAATGAGTATGCTGCATTTTTGAACGATTTTGTCAACATGTGACCTGAATATCAGATGTCTGTCAAAGGTGAGTCCTAGATAGATAACTTCGTCGGACCATTGAATGACCTCATCACCGAATCGTATTCGGCATTCGTCTGATGGAACAAGTTTTGGAGATCTTGAATGTGGAAACAAGATGACCTGAGTTTTTGCTGCATTTATCACAATTTTCCAGCTTGTAAAATATTCCGTTAAAGCGTCCAGACCTGTCTGTAGTTTATTCTTCAGAGCATTAATGACACGACCATTGTAAAGAATGGCAGTATCATCAGCAAATTGTGACAGAACACCACCACCCGGAAGAGGTGGGATGTCTGATGTGAAAATGTTGTATAGAATGGGATCTAGGATACTTCCCTGGGGTACACCAGCAGGAATAGTAAATCTTTCTGAAAGTGCATTATTCAGAGAAACCTGGAATGCTCTATCTGCAAGATAATTTTTGATAATTTTAATAAGATACATGGGAAAATTATACCGATGCAGTTATGATCGATTTTCGACCACGGTTCCCCTTTCATACGCATTCAGATGAATATATGTGCCTGACTACCTTAAAACCGTCGTCCTTGCGTGAAAAAGCCAAGCAAAAGTAAATAGTTTTCCGCGTTGTTTTCAAAGTTTTGGAAAACTTCATTTTTGAGTTGTTTGTGGTGACCTCACACTGTTCAAAATAATATACTAGATTCCTGATCATTTTTTTTATGAAATGGCGAAAGAATTATGGTGCTGCCTTTAATACAAGTCGAGATATTCACGATTAAGTTCTGCTCATTCTTCAATATGGCTAATTTTGAAAAGGCACCCCATAGTAAAGTAAGTCGTATTCACGACAAAAAATCATATAAGTCGTTCTGACTTATTTATGAAGTACGATTTTAGTTCAACAAAACGGGTGTAAACATTATCATTTTTCATTTGTCTTAATTTCAATTCAATTTCTATCACGGTGTGAAGACTATTGACGAATTCGGTGAAATGGCGTTCAGCAAAATGGCATTCGGTGAAACTACACTCGGCGAGATGACATTCGGTGAAATGACATTTGACGAAATGACTCTTTCGGCGAAATAAAACTTTCGGCGAATTGGTTTTCGGGAAAACGGCTTTTAGCAAAATGACCCTGATCCGCACTATATGACGGTTTCCGGGTAGCGTTTCCGGAAACAGATGGTCAAAAACTCCAATATGAAACTCGCATAGATTGCTCATGAAATGTTGAAGGGAAAGGCACCATAACACTACTAGGTAGTTTAAAACAGGTTTTTACATGATGTATCGAGCTTCATTATAGCTATTCCATTTTGTGGCCTTTAATATTGTAGTTTTGCTTAAAACTTTAGCCTAAGATATTTTCGCTAAACTTGAGTTGGATTAAAATAACGAATCTCGAAGGATTATTAGTTGACCAGAGCCTAGTGTATGGAAATGAACAAGTCTTATACACATATATCCCATGGTTTTGGATAGTGTGCGTGTATCACGTGATCGTACCAGGGTGCTAAAGAAGAGTACTCAAGTTCTCTGCAGTGGACGCATATGTTTTGACTGAAGCTTACACGCCAATGTGTACTCTGGTGCACGGCTTGCATACAAGAAGTGTGACTCGCATCCAAGCTTAACTCTACTATCTATAATCCATTTAAAATTTAGACGAAAACACAAGCACACTTAAAATCAGTCTATTCGACACTGAGCACAAGTGTACTTTCCTTTTTATGCATCGTAAGACGGCTGTATGCTCAGTACAGGTATGAAACATACTCGCCCGTATATCACTCCAGTGCAGCTCAACTAATACAAAAAAAAAGTAGTGGTAATAAAAAAAACCCTTCTTAATCCACCTAGTGGTGTGATAATGCCTTTCTCTTCTTTCATAACAGTCTCATGAAAATATGTTTCATACTTTTATTAAATAAATTTGGATACTAATTTTGACACCATTTGATTCAGATTGATTCGATTAGTTCACAAAATCATGCTTCAGTGTTTATGTCACACAGTCAGCATCATTTTTCCAAACTAGTGCTTGACATTTGCGTTGCCTATTTGTATGAAAACAGTGATGCTAATATAAAAAAAACCCTTCTTAATCCACCTAGTGGTGTGATCACAAACTCTCTTCTCTTCTTTCATAACAGTCTCATGAAAATATGTTTCATACATTTATTAAATAATTTTAGACGCCAATTGATTCAGATTGATTCGAGTAGTTCACAAAAGCATGCTTGAGTGTTTATGTCACACAGTCAGCATCATTTTTTCAAACTAGTGCTTGACATTTGCGTTGCCTATTTGTATGAGAACAGTGATGCTAATCTAAAAACCCTTCTTAATCCACCTAGTGGTGTGATAATGCCTTTCTCTTTTTTCATAACAGTCTCATGAAAATATGTTTCAAACTTTTATTAAATAATTTTGGATACTAATTTTGACACCAATTGATTCAGATTGATTCGAGTAGTTCACAAAAGCATGCTTCAGTGTTTATGTCACACAGTTAGCATCATTTTTCCAAACTAGTGCTTGACATTTGCGTTGACTATTTGTAATCAGTGATGCTAATATAAAAAACCCTTCTTAATCCACCTAGTGGTGTGATAATGCCTTTCTCTTCTTTCATAACAGTCTCATGAAAATATGTTTCATATGTTATAAAATAAATTTATACACCAATTGATTCAGATTGATTCGAGTAGTTCACAAAAGCATGCTTCAGTGTTTATTTTACACAGTCAGCATCATTTTTCCAAACTAGTGCTTGACATTTGCGTTGCCTATTTGTATGAGAACAGTAATGCTAATCTCAAAAAGCCTTCTTAGTCCACTTAGTGAAATTTTCATATATCTTGAAAAATCACCATAGGGGGGAGTACATGAAATTTTCGAAATCGAAAAAAAAATTTTGATGCCAAAAGGCTTAGAATTGCATGAAACGTCGAGATTTAGTGTCATCTCGAAAAAATTTTTTTTTGAAAAAATCGACTTTTTGGGACTTAGAAAAAATATGAAAATTTTTCTAAGTCCCAGAAAGTTGATTTTTTCAAAAATTTTTTTTTTGAGATGACACTAAATTTCGATGTTTTATGCAGTTTTAAGAGTTTTGGCAACAAAAAAAATTTTCGATTTTGGAAATTTCATGTACTCCCCCCTATGGTGCTTTTTCAAGATCGAAAATTGTCAAACCTTTACCACCGGGCAGCATGTCCGATTTAGGTCAAATTTTGCATGAAGGCTTTTTTCGAGGTGCTTAAACTTTTAAGCACTAGAACTTAACGAAAATAGAGTTGATCCCAAAATTTTGGCACCCTTATATATAAGAGCGGTAAAAATCAACGTGTTTTGTCGGTTACGTCACTTATACCATCATATATCTGGAACCAAAAGTTACAAACATTTGATCTTCGAACTTGATCAATGGTCCGACAGTAGCTTTCAAACGAGCCCAAGTTTGTTAAAATCGGTTCAGCCATCTCTGAGAAAATTGAGCGCGTTCAAATATCTTCTAAAAGTGCACACACACATACACACAGACATTTTCCGATCTCCTCGAACTGAGTCGAATGGTATATAACACTATGGGTCTCCGAGGCTCCGTTCGAAAGTCGGTTTTTCCAGCAATTCTAATACCTTTCTATAGAGAAAGGCAAAAAGCTTGCATTAATTCGTGTTTTGAATTCTACATAAAAGCATAATATTTTGGTATTTTCCTCCATTTAGCAAAAACACTATCTATGACGAAACAAATGCTTTCAGCAGATGAACAGCCATGCATGCAATCATGTTATGAAATGGAGATCAATATTATAGGGTAAGCAAACTAGAATTGTTTTTCGTCAAATATCTATATTAAACAAGTTCTATATTTTAAGTGAAAATATAATGAAAACAGCCAACGAGACCGACAATGGAAACGTGAGGGTGGAAATAATGAATATACCTACGAATCGCTATGAACGACGAGTTTCTCGCACTAACTTGGATTTCGTAGGTAATATTCCCAACTAGTAGTTAATTGTATTATTTTCAGTAAAACAATAATTTATCAATATCATTTGAACTAATATCAAATGTTATAATATTCATTCGTGCCGTGACTATCGGATCGATCGGACATAAATTCGACTTTCTCCAATCGTGCATTGAGTTGATTTATTCCGTTATCAAGGTCATTCCATATTCAATTGTGTCTGCATTGGTGCGGTCGAGTGATAGTTCTAATTAATCCGTTCTCAAGGCCGACTGTGAGCTAGTGTAAAGCAGCACTGCATGTGGTACCGTTAGCAAACGCTAGCGCTGGGCGCTGCGTATGTTATATATCGTTTACATTAACATTAGAAATAGTGACAAATATATATATATATATATATATATATATATATATATATATATATATATATATATATATATATATATATATATATATATATATATATATATATATATATATATATATATATATATATATATATATATATATATATATATATATATATATATATATATATATACATATATATATATATATATATATATATATATATATATATATATATATATATATATATATATATATATATATATATATATATATATATATATATATATATATATATATATATATATATATATATATATATATATATATACAAGGTGAGATGAAAAAACTGCAACCAACTTCAGACTGCTGTCATTTCTAAACCGCTCGTCCCACAGCTGTCAGATTTATTCTAGTGACAGCTCATTATATTATTTACAAGCGCACAAAAGCATTTTGGTGGGAATTTTTCAGAAAAAAAGTTATTTGTGATGGAATTCAAGTGTGATAGTGTGATTGCTTTGCATTTGGCTGGAAAACCACAAGTGGCTATCGTTAGAGCCCTCCAGCATTTAAAAGTGAATAAATCTTTTGTGTCTCGTACCATCGCTCGTTACCGTGATACTGGTAGCGTAGCCCGACGTCAAGGAAGTGGACGAAAAAAAACAGCAACATCGGCAGAAATGGTTCGAAAAGTGAAGAAGCGAATTGAACGAAATCCGCGTCGCAGTGGCCGAAAAATGGCTCGTGAGCTGAACATATCGCAATATGCCATTCGGCAAATATTGAAAAATGAGCTTGGACTAAAGCCATTGAAGTTCCAAAAAGTGCAAGATCTTACTGATGCGCAAAAAAAAGTTAGACTCGAAAAAGCTAAAAAGTTGCTTCGCTTGGCCGAAAGTGGTGAACTGCCGAATTTGGTTTTCTCCGATGAGAAACCATTCGTTATCCAGCAGTTTGTAAACAAACAAAATGATCGTGTTTACTTGCCAGAGAGGTCAGCTGAAAATTTGCAACTTCGGTTGGCCACCAGAACTCAAAGCCGGCCATGGTGATGGTGTGGGCCGCCATAACAGCCGATGGTCGCTCGCCGCTCGTATTCATCGACCGTGGGGTCAAAATAAATGCGCAAATCTATCGCGAAAATATTTTGGAGGGAGTTCTGAAGCCCTGGGCACGCAAACATTTCGGCCGCAGACCTTGGACATTCCAACAGGACTCAGCACCATCGCACTCAGCACGCGCCACCCAAGAATGGTTAAGAAATGAGGTTCCTCGCTTCATTTCCACCGCACAATGGCCACCAAAATCTCCGGATGCCAATCCGTTGGACTATTGTGCCTGGGGTATTTTGGAAAGCAAGGTTGGCACTAAAAAATACCAAAGTGTCGATCATCTCAAGCAAGCGCTTCGCCGAGAATGGGACAAAATACCGCAGAGCCACTTTCGGGCAGCGTGTGATGGTTTCATTGGCCGTTTGAAGGCCATAGTTCGTGCCAAAGGTGGCCAATTCGAACAAATCTAAACCGATTCTCAAATTTGATGTTATTTCCGACATTTTTTGCTTTCATTCAATAAAATTTAAAAAAAAAATGAAAAAATTATGGCGTTTTACTTTGTTGCAGTTTTTTCATCTCACCTTGTATATATACACCATGATAAAAAAGAACCGGAATTTTCATTTTAAAATTCCCGCGCTTGTCCTATCGGTAAACTTTTATTCTCTTAACGTTGGCAACACTTTTATACACATTCTGTCAAATTTTGACGCATATCGAACGATTAGTTTTTGTTTGGCGTATATACAAATAAGTTGAAAAATTTTCGTTTGGCGATTTTTATAATGATGAAAATTTAGAACAACGTGCGTGCATCAAATTTTGTGTTGCAAATGGATTTAAATGTTCCGAAAAGTTGAAAATGTTAGAAAAGGCCTTTGGTGAATCGTGTCTAGGAAAAACACAGGCATACGAGTGCTATAAACGCTTCAAAGGTGGTCATACAAGCTTGGATCATGATGAGATCCCTGGCCGCCCAACAACATCTGTTACTGAAGAAAACATTGAATCGGCGAAGCAAATCGTGTTACAAAATCGTTCTGTACCGATTAGAGAGATTGCTGTGTTGTTGAGCATCTCTCATAAATCAGCCGAACACATTTTAACTGATGTTTTGGGTTTAAAACGCGTCACTTCTCGGCTGGTGCCAAAAAAGCTGAAATACATTCAAAAACAGCGTCGTGTTGATGTGGCCAAAGAGATGATTTCCATCGCAGATAGTGACCCCACATTCATCGAATGCATCATAACTGGTGATGAGGTGTGAATATGATGTCGAAATCGCACAACAATCGACCGAATAGCGCTTCGAAGGCGAGCCGTTGTTCTAAATTTTCATCCATTATAAAAATCGCCACACGAAAATTTTTCAACTTCTTTGTATAGACGCCAAACAAAAACTAATCGTACGATATGCGTCAAAATTTGACAGAATGTGTATAAAAGCAATGTTGCTCGAATATCAAAAATACAATGAATGTCTATGATCATCGCTCGCTTTCCTTCGCCGCTTTCCTGTTCGATAATCGTTCTGGTATTCGGACTTGTCCGTATATTCGGGCGCGAACGAAGCCGACGCTGCTTCGTTACTTGCACGAATATCTATTCCTTGCAGTTGTTATTCGCATTGGACATACCCCCGAACGACTTAACGCGAATATCGAACGAATATTCATACAACGATCATCGCCAAACCTAATTCGCGATGATCGTTCGTGCTGTCTTTGAAACATGCAAATTAAGATGTTCCCCCCCCGCACTATTACCATAGTCTTATGTGTATGTGATGAACCATATTCCAGCATTCTCCAATTACTGCTATCGAACGAGATATAATGAATTTATTAGATGAAAAATGCTTCGCGAAGAATGGAAACCAACGATCTTCGCCGTGACGCTATTCGAACCAATTCGAAGAATAAAATAAATGAACGAATGACAAACGAATGTATAAAACGAACATGCACGATGTATACCAGCAGCGAAGAATGGATTAGTATATTCGGGTTCTCTACGATTATTGCTTATTCCTTTTGCACCCTTCTCTCTTTCGAGCAGTGAATAGTTCAACGTTGTTCGAAACTGGCAGTATAATCACAGCAAGGATGCGTGAATGAATTAGTTACACGAAGAATATTTGCAACATTGTATAAAAGTGTTGCCAACGAGAGAATAAAAGTTTACCGAAGCGCGGGAATTTTGAAATGAGAATTCCGGTTCTTTTTTGATCATAAGGGGTATATATATATATATATATATATATATATATATATATATATATATATATATATATATATATATATATATATATATATATATATATATATATATATATATATATATATATATATATATATATATATATATATATATATATATATATATATATATATATATATATATATATATATATATATATATATATATATATATATATATGTATGTATATATAGTGATAAAAAGACAATCGTTTCATTGGACAGTAAAAAAGGCGGGTGGGTAATGTCAGAGACATAACTGGATGTCGTGAATACGAAAACAACTGACATGTTCCGTAACACTTCCGAATATCAATTAGTTGACTAATTGTATGAATCATGCAAGCATTCCCCTTTTTCACATTTTTCGCAAAAACAAAGAAGGCATTGATCTCGATTACTGTAAATTTCACACAGCGAAAATGCACAAATCTAATCAAACAGTTCTAGATTTGCACTAAACTGAGGATTTTACCTTCAATTTGCGAAGAAGAAACCTGTTCGCAGTGGCGATAGAATCCAAACTGATCAGGGTTGCCACATTTAAATCTACATTTTTCAGAAGAAAAATCTGTAAATCTGTATCGGGAGCTCAAAAACATGTATTGAAAATCTGTATATAGAAGTGATAGGAAATCTAAGCACAACGGAATGAAAAAGTCTTTAGAACCCAAATTTGAAGAAACCAAAACTTTTCTTAGTCTGAATTTTATGATTTTGTAGTTGAAAAAACGCTGGAAGTTGTTTTCGCGTTGGAGCCTCTCGAAATAATGATTCGAAGAAAAACTTTTAAAATTCAATCTGAAAGTGAGGACTTAATCTGATTGATCAATTGGTAATCTTTCTGCTTTACTACCTTACGTTATGGCCGAGGCCATCATCTTTCTATCTTATCACAAGCAATTACGCTCCACTAGTTGTAAATAAAAGTAAACAAATCTTAATTAGCAGATAGATCATCTGTGTTTACTATCCTTAACGTAATCTTTTATATAAGTTTTATCCTCTTTTTAGAATTAACACACAATCAGGATAAAAAATAATCAATAGCATTATTTAGTATATTCAAATCGATCATTATTCAATTTTAATCCACGCATTAAAAAATCTGTACAAATCTGTATTTTTTTGCCAAAAATCGGGAATCAGCATATACAGAATCTTGGTCGCAAATTTATCTGAAAAATCTGTAAAATGCAGGACTTAATCTGATTGATCAATTGGTAATCTTTCTGCTTTACTACCTTACGTTATGGCCGAGGCCATCATCTTTCTATCTTATCACAAGCAATTACGCTCCACTAGTTGTAAATAAAAGTAAACAAATCTTAATTAGCAGATAGATCATCTGTGTTTACTATCCTTAACGTAATCTTTTATATAAGTTTTATCCTCTTTTTAGAATTAACACACAATCAGGATAAAAAATAATCAATAGCATTATTTAGTATATTCAAATCGATCATTATTCAATTTTAATCCACGCATTAAAAAATCTGTACAAATCTGTATTTTTTTGCTAAAAATCGGGAATCAGCATATACAGAATCTTGGTCGCAAATTTATCTGAAAAATCTGTAAAATGCAGATTAATCTGTACATGTGGCAACTATTTTCTTTTTACGTGATTTCGTTTGTAGTTTTTTCACTAATGGGCGGTCCTAACGGCATTAAAAATAGCTGCATATAGAATTTTAATGTTGATTATTTCATTTCGGATTTGCATTTCATTAAAAGAAACTATCAGAATGCTGTACGGGATTCATTCCTGCCTTTCAGAAAGACCATATTGTGGAACTCACTACGATATTAAGCACTGTTCGGAACATTTTTCTCGAACGATTTGTTGTACAGCAGCAGATATTATGTTCTCTTCTTCAGAACGCGTTCTGATTGGCTGGTGTTGACATGGGTCAAATGAAACAGGTTTTTCAATAGTGTACTATTGAAATACTTCAATGCTGTTGCTATACACGTTTAAGTTGAAAAATTTCGATTCTATTGGTAGTTAGATTATATAAATCCTTTCACAGATCACTGAGCTATGAGCTTTAAATTACGAGAAAGGCTACGCGCCTTACGAATTATCCTCTTTGATAGTCGTTTATACCAAACATTTCAGAAAAGTTTAATTTTGAATTATTTGAGGTTATGCCACACAACTAAAAAGTTTATCATAAAATTGTGATCGTATATCCGATGGCATGAAGCAAAAATTATGTTGATTCGTTAGATACAACTAGAGATATTCACGATCAAAAACATATCACTCTCTCAGAGGGTACATTTTGAAAAGGTGCCCCATAGTAAAGTAAGTCGTATTCACGATAAAAAGTATCATACAGTTTTTTTGCACTCTACTAGAAGGAACATTCATCGATCGCCTCGGACCGGGTCTTGGCAGCCGTTCACCGTTTTTGGAGCCTAAGCTAAGTAAAACTTTCATTCTGTTGATTAATACCTTTTTTTTGCACTCCGATTTTGACCGCACGGACACAAGTCCATGATATAAAGATGATGATCAAATGGATGCTTCTGATGGCAATAAATTGCACATTAGAAGCTATCCCGAAGGGCTTGCACTCCCGGCCTTACCGTATGCGGTTTACATCCGGACCAAAGCCAATGGTAAAAAATTGAACCTTCTGAGACTTTCAAGAGACCTGACCTCGCGACACAATACTGTACAAAAAATTGAAAAAGTACGCCCGGACAAGCTTAGGGTCTTGTTAGCCAGTGCAAAACAGGCTAATGAGATCGTTCAAAGTGAACATTTCACGCGGGAGTATCGCGTATACGTAACAACTCGCGAAGTCGAGATAGATGGCGTGATCACCGATCCGAGTCTGATTTGCGAGGACGTTCTTACGCATGGGGCAGGAGGTTTTAAAAAAACCCTACTCAAGAACGTTAAGATACTGGACTGCAAGCAATTGTGTTCAGTATCGACCGCTGAGGATGGGACTAAGTCCTATATCCCATCAGACTCGTATCGGGTGACTTTCGCTGGCTCGGCTTTGCCTAATTACGTCCTCCTGGACCGGGTTCGTTTACCTGTTTGCCTTTTTGTGCCGCGGGTCATGAACTGCACCGATTCCAAACAATTGGGACATACAGCTACCCATTGTTGCAATAAATCCCGGTGTATAAAATGTGGAGGGAATCATGCGGATAACTCCTGCAGTGGAGACAATGAAAAGTGTCTCTACTGTAAGGAGGGGCCGCATGACCTCTCTGATTGTCCCGTGTACAAATTGCGTAAGGATAAAATGAAGCGTTCACTCAAGCAACATTCCAAACCCTCATATGCGGAAATGTTGAAATGTGCACCTATCGAAAATCCTTACGCTTACTTGTCAACTGACGAGAGCGAATATGATGACCCCCTCGAAGGTACATCTTCGGCTGTCCCTCATAGCTCATCAATCAGAAAGAAGAAAAATATATCCTCTCATAAGCTCCCTAGTAAGGGTTCGAAGATGTCTTCAGAGGGGGCTCCTAAAACTACAGCAACAGGAAGTGGTGCCAAAAAACCGGAAAAATGTTCCAGGTCTTGAGAAATTACATTCCGTACAAGAATTTCCACCGCTTCCTGGGACTACAAAACCCCCGAAAATCTCTAAAAATCAATAAGAAAATTTACCAAATACTGGGTTTGTTAAACTCTCTGATATCGTGGACTGGATCATGATGACATTCAATATTTCAGAACCTCTTAAAATTCTATTAATGGCTTTCATTCCTTAAAAATATTTTTGAAGCAGTTGACTGCAAAATGGTCCCTTCTTTCAGCGATCGTATCCTTCGATGGCTAAGTCACCCCCCGAGGTCACGGATACAATCACTGTTATTCAGTGGAATTGCAGAAGTATCATCCCAAAAATAGACCCTTTCAAACTATTAGTAAACCACCTGAAATGTGATGCGTTTGCATTGTGCGAAACTTGGCTAACTTCTGAAACACCCTTGAACTTCCACGATTTTAACATTATTCGCCTGGATCGAGATGATCAGTACGGAGGAGTACTTTTGGGGATCAAAAAGTGCTATTCTTTCTATCGCATTAACCTCCCATCGATACCAGGTATTGAAGTTGTCGCTTGTCATGTTACAATCAAAGGCAAGGACCTTTGCATTGTTTCCATCTACATTCCCCCAAGAGCCTCGGTTGGGTATCAGCGGCTCAGTGATATCATTGAGCTCCTCCCTGCACCTACGTTGGTTTTAGGAGACTTTACCTCACACGGTACGGG
The DNA here is from genome assembly GCF_030247185.1 of Malaya genurostris. Lineage (NCBI taxonomy): Eukaryota > Metazoa > Arthropoda > Insecta > Diptera > Culicidae > Malaya > Malaya genurostris. The sequence continues at coordinate 130,346,126 of NC_080572.1, forward strand.
ATGAGGCTGGCTTCACGACGATAACAGATCAGCTATGCTCCATGATATTTGCGACAACTTCAATATGACAATCTTGAATACGGGAGAAATGACACGGATCCCTGCACCACCAGCAAGACCAAGTGCGCTGGATTTATCCCTTTGCTCGACATAGCTACGGTTGGACTGGACGTGGAAGGTGATTCCTGATCCTCACGGTAGCGATCCTCTACTTATCGTGATTTCAATTGCCTACGGATTAAGACCATCGGAGACAATCAATGTTTCGTATGACCTCATACGAAATATTGATTGGAAATGCTACGCGAATTCGATATCTGAGAAACTAGAAACAACACAAGAAGTTCGTCCGGAGGAAGAGTACACGTTTTTGGCTGGCTTGATTCTCGACACCGCGACTCAAGCTCAGACGAAACGTGTACCCGGCGCGAAAACTAACATCCGTCTTCCTAACCCACGATGGTACAAAGAGTGCTCAGAATTAAACGCGGAGAGAGCTTAATTTATCTAGTTTAGGAAAAACGGAACACCTGATAATTTTAGATACTACGCGGCATTAGACGCTAAAATGAAAAGCTTGATTAAAGCAAAGAAAAGCGGTTGTTGGCGTCGATTCGTAGACGGACTATCGAGAGAAACATCAATGAGCACTCTTTGGAACACAGCCCGACGAATGCGCAACATAAACACCACAAACGAAAGCGAGAATATTCTAATCGCTGGATATTTAATTTCGCTAAAAAAGTATACCCAGACTCTGCTCCGGACAAGAGGATCTCCCGCGCCGTGACGTCAAATACAAATGAAACACCATTTTCGATGCTAGAGTTCTCACTTGCGCTCTTATCGTGTAACAATAAAGCTCCGGGATTAGACAAAATTAAATTCAACTTGTTGATAAAATTGCCTGTCTCATCCAAAAGACGTTTATTGAATTTAATTAATAAGCTTCTTGGGAATAATATTGTCCCACATGACTGGAGACAAGTAAGAGTTATTGCCATTCAAAAACCAGGGAAACCAGCCTCCGATCACAATTCGTATCGGCCGATGTCTATGCTTTCCTGTATTCGGAAATTGTTCGAAAAAATGATCCTGTATCGTCTAGACAGTTGGGCCGAGACTAATGGCCTACTTTCAGATACACAATTCGGCTTCCGCAGGGGCAAAGGAACGAACAATTGGCTTGCGTTACTCTCAACCGAAATTCAAATGGCATTTGCTCGTAAAAAACAAATGGTGTCAGTTTTCCTAGACATCAAGGGGGCTTTTGATTCAGTTTCCATAAACATCCTATCTGAGAAGTTCCATCAGCGTGGTCTTTCACCAATTTTGAATAACTTTTTGTATAATCTATTGTCCGAGAAATACATACGATTCAGTTACATGGGTCTTCCCCAGGGCTCATGCTTAAGTACCCTTTTATACAACTTTTACGTAAACAACATTGATGAATGTATCAACACATCTTACACGATAAGACAACTTGCCGACGACAGCGTTACTTCTATTATAGGACCCAAAGCTGCAGATCTCCAAGGACCATTGCAAGACACCCTCGACAATTTGTCGACATGGGCTCTTCAAATGGGTATCGAGTTCTCTACGGAGAAAACTGAGCTGGTTGTATTTTTAAGGAAGCGAGAACCAGCACAATTACAGCTTCAACTAAGGGGTGAAACCATAGCTCAGGTTCACATTAAAATATCTCGGGGTCTGGTTCGACTTCAAAGGCACCAGGGGATGTCATATTAGGTACCTGAAACAAAAATGCCAGCAGAGAATCAATGTTCTCCATACAATAATATTGTCAGTAATGGAATATGGATGTTTCTGTTTCCGCTCCGCTGCGAATATACATTTCATTAAACTGGAAAGAATTCAATATCGTTGTTTGCGTATTGCCTTAGGTTGAATGCAGTCGACTCACACGTAAAGTCTCGAAGTGCTCGCGGGCGTCGTACCGTTGAAAAATCGATTCTGGGATCTCTCATATCGATTGCTTATCCGATGCGATATCTCAATTCTCAGACCCGCTTTATGTCCTTGTATTTTGATTACATGGCTCAGAATATTAATCTTTTTTCGTTTGTTTCCAACCGTGCTCATTTCTCGGATACTTCTGATTCTACTGTGATTTTAGACACATCCATGAGAGAAGAGATTCGTGGAATTCCGGATCACATACGCCTTCAAGTAGCCCCTAATATTTTTAATAATAAATTTAGAACAGTCAACTGTGAAAAGGTGTTTTACACTGACGGATCAAACAGCAACAGGTCCACAGGCTTCGACATCTTCAATCAGAACATCAAAAACATCAGAACATCAGAACATATCACCGCTTCGTACAAACTCAGTAATCCGGCTTCAGTTTACGTCGCAGAATTAGCTGCTATTCAGTACTCCCTCGAGATCATTGAAACCTCGCCCAAAGACCATTACTTCATTGTCACGGCAGTCTAAGCTCAATAAAAGCTCTCCGGGCAATGAAGCCAGGAAAATATCCCCCATATTTCCTGGGGAAAATATGGGAACACTTGCGAACTTTATCTGAACGGTCTATTCAATATCGTTAGTCTGGGTCCCTTCGCATTGTTCAATTCCGGGCAATGAAAAGGCAAACTCATTGGCTAAGGTGGGAGCATTAGAAGGTGACATTTATGAAAGACCAATCTACTTCAATGAATTTTCCAGTATCTCTTGTCAGAAAACTCTCGAAAGTTGGCAAACCTTATGGAGCAATGGCGAACTGGGACGATGGCTGCATTCCATTATCCCTAAGGTATCGACGAAACCTTGGTTCAGAGGGATGAACGTTAGTCGCGATTTCATTCGTGTTATGTCGCGGTCTCTACACCTGTGGCGACGGCTATCAGGACAGCCGTAGCCTGGGGGTGTTTCCCGCGGACCTACACGAACCGAAGGAAGCGGCCATAGATATTTAACAACGCCATCTGGAAGACTCATTCAATTCACCGACCACTGCCGATCGCCAGCTGAAAGCTGGATTTTCGAAAATCCGAGACGACATAATCTAATGATACTATTCTAGTTTTGAGTTAGTCGTTAATTAAGATTAGAAAATACCCTTGGCATCTTAGTGCTTGAGCAGTGTGCCTAAAAATATATTATATTTTTGAATAAAAATATATGTTCTAATATTAAGAAACAAGTCTTAATCAATAGTTAAATTTTATTCAATTCATTTTTTATTATTACTATTTTTAAGGTAAAAACTACAGGGTTGTGTACGAAACACAACCGATCAAGATGCCATTAAAATGCACAAGCAACCTTCTCTACGACATTTTCGAATCGCACCGAATGCAAGTTGATTCGATACTAATGAGAGAGCGAATTTCCTATATGCGAACACATTCATTGAAAATAAATGCCGCTAAATGTTGATGGCATGTTGCTAGAATGTCGGAGAAAAACGCGGTTAAAATGATCCTCGATAATGATCCGACAGGTATAAGAAGAAGAGGCGCGCAGCGGGCAAGATGGATCGATCAAATTGAGGACGACCTGCGGACCTTTCGCAGCTACCGAGGCTGGCGGCAAACAGCCATGAACCGAGTTGAATAGAGACGCCTCCTGTATTCAGAAGAGACCCGCGTGGTCTACGACTGAAAAAGTAAGAGTAAGTAAGTAAATTTTGATGGTGCAAGTGTAAATGTTAATGAGAGGTCTTCACACTTAGCTGTTACAAGTCAGGAAAAGGATTTCGAAATAATTTTGGAAAAGGCAATTTGTTTAATAAACAACTCTCAACCCGCGGCGATGGCAAGAGCAAATGAAGTTTTGTATTTCTCTTGCGAGAGGCGGAAAATCCACGCCGGCAGGGAGCAAATTAAACTGTTTATTTTCAATGCGTTACTTTGCTTGTGCGTAGTAAACAATATAAGAGTACCGAATCGATTGGTAGTTAAATTATATAAATCCATCAACAAATGACTCACATGTAAGCGATCAAATTTTATTCTAAACCTTTTGAAGCGTTTTATTCCTGGTGAGAGAACAAGTTGATCAAATTGGTACTGCATAACGGTTTATTGTAATTTTTACACATAGCCTGGATTCCTTCTATGTTATCCCTGGAAGGAAGAATTCGACTAATTTTTTTGCTTAATTATACCATAACAATTTGTAACCATTCAATCAGGTTACATGATTATTGATTAGTTCAATAATAGTAGGTATGGGCAAATGGAGATTTAAATGTATGCGATCCAGTCGTTACGTGAGTGCATTTTAAGCGCTAACTAATGAAGTTAAGTTTTCGAATCAAGTTAAACGTAAAAAAAACATCAATCCATACAAGCACTTCAAATCATGTCAAACATATCTGTCATGGAAGTTTCTAAATTGGTCTGCCGGTCACCGGAGAGTCAAAATAAATATGTTATTGTTATTTAACATACTCAAGCGAACATGATATCATAGGCAGTAACCGACTGAACTGTAAAATGTGACAGAGGCCGAGCTGGAAACTACTGACATTTTTTTTAATGTCGTGTGCTGGAGACATTTGCCTGGTATCCATATCATGTCAGTCATATAAGAATGTCGTGCGAATCACGCAGATAAATCACACACACACTATATATATCTGCATTCTTATGCAATCCGTGCATTCGCGTTGACCATTTCCAGCACCCTGAACTGTGTTAGACACAGTTCTACAACAGACCGAGTTGGTAAGCGTACATCGAACAAGTTTTTGATTCATTTGGCTTCTTAAATTGTTTCCACTGAGTCATCGCAAGACCAAAATTGATAATATTTGAGAAACGTTCAAATACAGGGTGATTTTTTAAGAGCTTGAGAACTTTTTTAAACAATAAAACGCATAAAATTTGCAAAATCTCATCGGTTCTTTATTTTAAACGTTAGATTGGTACATGACATTTACTTTTTGAAGATAATTTCATTTAAATGTTGACCGCGGCTGCGTCTTAGGTGGTCCATTCGGAAAATCCGCTTTTTTATCGACAAATTTTGTTCAGCGATGAGGCTCATTTCTGGTTGAATGGCTACGTAAATAAGCAAAATTGCCGCATTTGGAGTGAAGAGCAACCAGAAGCCGTTCAAGAACTGCCCATGCATCCCGAAAAATGCACTGTTTGGTGTGGTTTGTACGCTGGTGGAATCATTGGACCGTATTTTTTGAAAGATGCTGTTGGACGCAACGTTACAGTGAATGGCGATCGCTATCGTTCGATGCTAACAAACTTTTTGTTGCCAAAAATGGAAGAACTGAACTTGGTTGACATGTGGTTTCAACAAGATGGCGCTACATGCCACACAGCTCGCGATTCTATGGCCATTTTGAGGGAAAACTTCGGAGAACAATTCATCTCAAGAAATGGACCGGTAAGTTGGCCACCAAGGTCATGCGATTTGACGCCTTTAGACTATTTTTTGTGGGGCTACGTCAAGTCTAAAGTCTACAGAAATAAGCCAGTAACTATTCCAGCTTTGGAAGACAACATTTCCGAAGAAATTCGGGCTATTCCGGCCGAAATGCTCGAAAAAGTTGCCCAAAATTGGACTTTCCGAATGGACCACCTAAGACGCAGCCGCGGTCAACATTTAAATGAAATTATCTTCAAAAAGTAAATGTCATGTACCAATCTAACGTTTAAAATAAAGAACCGATGAGATTTTGCAAATTTTATGCGTTTTATTGTTTAAAAAAGTTCTCAAGCTCTTAAAAAATCACCCTGTATTATAGCCTGTTCGCACTATACCGGGACGGGACCATCCGGGATTATCCAGGACGTTTTTTTTTTCTTCATGGGCGAAGGCTGAGCTCGGCGTGTGTATGCATTGCAATCCCGGATCCGGGATAAAATCCATTTGGTTTGTGACCTGTTATTCTCTGGTCACAATGTAGTTCCTTTGGTCACTGAGTCCAGCTTGTATATATTTTTCAAATATTGTATATTTTTGTTTATTTCATTGTCAGTAAATGTCTAAGTAGAATTTAAACGTCAATCGCGTTCATACTCCGTGTTTACATGTTTGAGTCATGTTTAAGTTCTGCTCAATAGCAAAGGTTGGTGTCAAAAGTAGGGTTTTGTTGATTTATTTATTTATTTCCATTTATTCATTTATTAGTTATTTATCCTATTTATTATTTATTTATTCTATTTATTGTTTATTTATTTACATTTATTTATTGTTCATTTATATATTTATATATTTACAATAATTTATTTACACTATTTATTTATTTATATTATTGATTTATTTACATTGGTAAGTTCATATATTTCTTTATACAAATTTATTTAATAAATTATGATTATTTCGGCAAAAGGAAACAAAATAGCAAATACACTTATAAAAGTACTAAAATTCAAATACACAGTTCATGACACCAACCATAATAAAACGATAAAATATTGTAACCGTCATCTGTCTACACAATATCATCGACGACACGACCTGCCACTCGACTATCAAAACTGTATCGCAAATTTAACTACCCCTCAGTAACTGGTAATGTCAAAACGGATTTGCTTGAAAAAATATTGGAACTGGCAACACAAGTTGGTAAGTTATTGATTTTGAAAAACAGTTACCAGTAGCCTTGGTAACTACTTATGGAATGTAAACAAAAACAAGAGATTCTCACTTGAAACGAAACCACTGAGTGTAGTTGGCCGCTGGCAGGTATTAAATTTATTCTTTCAGAGAGTTTTAAGTCATTTTGTTTTAATTTGTATCTTTTTCTAGCCAGTCAGATACCTCTAGCTTCGGCTATCAGCTCGATAATCTTCTCAAAGTCACGGTCACAATATCAACATCGTCGGCGAAGCCAAAGAGCTGTACGTACTTTCGGAAGATCGTGTTGATCCGCGCTCTTCGAAGCAATATTGAACAAGAGACAAAAGAATCCAAAACCTTGCCGTAGCCCTCTCTGAGACTTGAAACGACTCGAGAGCGTCCCAGATACTTGGACGTAGCACATTACTGTATCCATCGTTGCTTCGACCAATCACGTCAAATTATACGGAAATCCGCATTCGTGCATAATCTGCCATAGCGATTGTGTCGTATGTCGCTTTGAAGTCAATGGCGCGTTGTATTCTCGACACTTCTGGAGTACTTGTCTCATAACGAATATGTAATTCGTAGTGGCGTACCGTACCGGCAACGAATATTATTGACTAACAAAAATTTGATTTCGGTTGTTTAAGGCAATAAAAACTTCTAGTGTGTGTTATCTTCAGAGGGAATATATTCATCTAACTAAGCATTTATCACTTTCATAATGTTCCCAGAATTACATTCCTCGTTTAAAGTTTTGCTCGAGCTTCCTGGTTTAAAACCAGTCCACCAAGCCGATTGAATGTAGACTTTTTGATAACTCCAGGTGATCACAGTGTTTCTATAAACTTGGTGGACATATCAGCATTGTTTAAGGTTGTCAAAAATTTTGAACGTGCCTGTTCAACGTCACTAGTTTGTAATTGCCCTTGCTGGACTGAACTTTGAAGTGCCGATTGGGCTAGATCTATGTAACCGGTAACCAGATTTCAGAGGTGATTTCAAAGCATTTATGAAGTCTTGTTCCAAGCAACTAGCAGCGTTATTAACAATAGCACACACTCCGTCTAGTGATTGCGTTCCATTCGAACGTCGAGTGCACTTCCGAAAAATGAAAAATTGTAAAATATTTTTAATAATGAAATGTGGAATAATCCCATAACTATTTCAAACTGTTTGTTTGTTTATTCAGGTGCTCCTCGGTAACTAGTTCATAGCAACTGAAACAGTGTTGCTCGAATAGTTAGTTTTTTGTCATTTTCAAGGGGTCGCTATATTTATGGTAACTGGTGATAAATCGCTCACGAACACTTTTTATTCCAATTTTTCTTCGGAGTGTCTGGTCGTGTCGTCGCTATCATCGTCGTCATCATCGTCATCATCGCAACATAATATGCGGGGTGGCATGCTTTGAGGGTGGCGGTGGGTATGAGATGGAAAACGGACCCAAGCAGATAAAATCCGCGGGAAAACCTTCGCGGAGGACCAGTAGATTCTGACCCAGTGAAGTGAAGACAGCAGCAGCGTGTCACCCGCCAAAAGTGACAATCCGTTTCTTTGAACCACAGTCCAAGTCGATCCCAAAAGGGATCTCCGTAGTTATGAGAGTCATGAGAGAAGAGATTCGTGGAATTCCGGATCACATACGCCTTCAAGTAGCCCCTAATATTTTTAATAATAAATTTAGAACAGTCAACTGTGAAAAGGTGTTTTACACTGACGGATCAAACAGCAACAGGTCCACAGGCTTCGACATCTTCAATCAGAACATCAAAAACATCAGAACATCAGAACATATCACCGCTTCGTACAAACTCAGTAATCCGGCTTCAGTTTACGTCGCAGAATTAGCTGCTATTCAGTACTCCCTCGAGATCATTGAAACCTCGCCCAAAGACCATTACTTCATTGTCACGGCAGTCTAAGCTCAATAAAAGCTCTCCGGGCAATGAAGCCAGGAAAATATCCCCCATATTTCCTGGGGAAAATATGGGAACACTTGCGAACTTTATCTGAACGGTCTATTCAATATCGTTAGTCTGGGTCCCTTCGCATTGTTCCATTCCGGGCAATGAAAAGGCAAACTCATTGGCTAAGGTGGGAGCATTAGAAGGTGACATTTATGAAAGACCAATCTACTTCAATGAATTTTCCAGTATCTCTTGTCAGAAAACTCTCGAAAGTTGGCAAACCTTATGGAGCAATGGCGAACTGGGACGATGGCTGCATTCCATTATCCCTAAGGTATCGACGAAACCTTGGTTCAGAGGGATGAACGTTAGTCGCGATTTCATTCGTGTTATGTCGCGGTCTCTACACCTGTGGCGACGGCTATCAGGACAGCCGTAGCCTGGGGGTGTTTCCCGCGGACCTACACGAACCGAAGGAAGCGGCCATAGATATTTAACAACGCCATCTGGAAGACTCATTCAATTCACCGACCACTGCCGATCGCCAGCTGAAAGCTGGATTTTCGAAAATCCGAGACGACATAATCTAATGATACTATTCTAGTTTTGAGTTAGTCGTTAATTAAGATTAGAAAATACCCTTGGCATCTTAGTGCTTGAGCAGTGTGCCTAAAAATATATTATATTTTTGAATAAAAATATATGTTCTAATATTAAGAAACAAGTCTTAATCAATAGTTAAATTTTATTCAATTCATTTTTTATTATTACTATTTTTAAGGTAAAAACTACAGGGTTGTGTACGAAACACAACCGATCAAGATGCCATTAAAATGCACAAGCAACCTTCTCTACGACATTTTCGAATCGCACCGAATGCAAGTTGATTCGATACTAATGAGAGAGCGAATTTCCTATATGCGAACACATTCATTGAAAATAAATGCCGCTAAATGTTGATGGCATGTTGCTAGAATGTCGGAGAAAAACGCGGTTAAAATGATCCTCGATAATGATCCGACAGGTATAAGAAGAAGAGGCGCGCAGCGGGCAAGATGGATCGATCAAATTGAGGACGACCTGCGGACCTTTCGCAGCTACCGAGGCTGGCGGCAAACAGCCATGAACCGAGTTGAATAGAGACGCCTCCTGTATTCAGAAGAGACCCGCGTGGTCTACGACTGAAAAAGTAAGAGTAAGTAAGTAAATTTTGATGGTGCAAGTGTAAATGTTAATGAGAGGTCTTCACACTTAGCTGTTACAAGTCAGGAAAAGGATTTCGAAATAATTTTGGAAAAGGCAATTTGTTTAATAAACAACTCTCAACCCGCGGCGATGGCAAGAGCAAATGAAGTTTTGTATTTCTCTTGCGAGAGGCGGAAAATCCACGCCGGCAGGGAGCAAATTAAACTGTTTATTTTCAATGCGTTACTTTGCTTGTGCGTAGTAAACAATATAAGAGTACCGAATCGATTGGTAGTTAAATTATATAAATCCATCAACAAATGACTCACATGTAAGCGATCAAATTTTATTCTAAACCTTTTGAAGCGTTTTATTCCTGGTGAGAGAACAAGTTGATCAAATTGGTACTGCATAACGGTTTATTGTAATTTTTACACATAGCCTGGATTCCTTCTATGTTATCCCTGGAAGGAAGAATTCGACTAATTTTTTTGCTTAATTATACCATAACAATTTGTAACCATTCAATCAGGTTACATGATTATTGATTAGTTCAATAATAGTAGGTATGGGCAAATGGAGATTTAAATGTATGCGATCCAGTCGTTACGTGAGTGCATTTTAAGCGCTAACTAATGAAGTTAAGTTTTCGAATCAAGTTAAACGTAAAAAAAACATCAATCCATACAAGCACTTCAAATCATGTCAAACATATCTGTCATGGAAGTTTCTAAATTGGTCTGCCGGTCACCGGAGAGTCAAAATAAATATGTTATTGTTATTTAACATACTCAAGCGAACATGATATCATAGGCAGTAACCGACTGAACTGTAAAATGTGACAGAGGCCGAGCTGGAAACTACTGACATTTTTTTTAATGTCGTGTGCTGGAGACATTTGCCTGGTATCCATATCATGTCAGTCATATAAGAATGTCGTGCGAATCACGCAGATAAATCACACACACTATATATATCTGCATTCTTATGCAATCCGTGCATTCGCGTTGACCATTTCCAGCACCCTGAACTGTGTTAGACACAGTTCTACAACAGACCGAGTTGGTAAGCGTACATCGAACAAGTTTTTGATTCATTTGGCTTCTTAAATTGTTTCCACTGAGTCATCGCAAGACCAAAATTGATAATATTTGAGAAACGTTCAAATACAGGGTGATTTTTTAAGAGCTTGAGAACTTTTTTAAACAATAAAACGCATAAAATTTGCAAAATCTCATCGGTTCTTTATTTTAAACGTTAGATTGGTACATGACATTTACTTTTTGAAGATAATTTCATTTAAATGTTGACCGCGGCTGCGTCTTAGGTGGTCCATTCGGAAAATCCGCTTTTTTATCGACAAATTTTGTTCAGCGATGAGGCTCATTTCTGGTTGAATGGCTACGTAAATAAGCAAAATTGCCGCATTTGGAGTGAAGAGCAACCAGAAGCCGTTCAAGAACTGCCCATGCATCCCGAAAAATGCACTGTTTGGTGTGGTTTGTACGCTGGTGGAATCATTGGACCGTATTTTTTCAAAGATGCTGTTGGACGCAACGTTACAGTGAATGGCGATCGCTATCGTTCGATGCTAACAAACTTTTTGTTGCCAAAAATGGAAGAACTGAACTTGGTTGACATGTGGTTTCAACAAGATGGCGCTACATGCCACACAGCTCGCGATTCTATGGCCATTTTGAGGGAAAACTTCGGAGAACAATTCATCTCAAGAAATGGACCGGTAAGTTGGCCACCAAGGTCATGCGATTTGACGCCTTTAGACTATTTTTTGTGGGGCTACGTCAAGTCTAAAGTCTACAGAAATAAGCCAGTAACTTTTGCAGCTTTGGAAGACAACATTTCCGAAGAAATTCGGGCTATTCCGGCCGAAATGCTCGAAAAAGTTGCCCAAAATTGGACTTTCCGAATGGACCACCTAAGACGCAGCCGCGGTCAACATTTAAATGAAATTATCTTCAAAAAGTAAATGTCATGTACCAATCTAACGTTTAAAATAAAGAACCGATGAGATTTTGCAAATTTTATGCGTTTTATTGTTTAAAAAAGTTCTCAAGCTCTTAAAAAATCACCCTGTATTATAGCCTGTTCGCACTATACCGGGACGGGACCATCCGGGATTATCCAGGACGTTTTTTTTTCCTTCATGGGCGAAGGCTGAGCTCGGCGTGTGTATGCATTGCAATCCCGGACCCGGGATAAAATCCATTTGGTTTGTGACCTGTTATTCTCTGGTCACAATGTAGTTCCTTTGGTCACTGAGTCCAGCTTGTATATATTTTTCAAATATTGTATATTTTTGTTTATTTCATTGTCAGTAAATGTCTAAGTAGAATTTAAACGTCAATCGCGTTCATACTCCGTGTTTACATGTTTGAGTCATGTTTAAGTTCTGCTCAATAGCAAAGGTTGGTGTCAAAAGTAGGGTTTTGTTGATTTATTTATTTATTTCCATTTATTCATTTATTAGTTATTTATCCTATTTATTATTTATTTATTTTATTTATTGTTTATTTATTTACATTTATTTATTGTTCATTTATATATTTATATATTTACAATAATTTATTTACACTATTTATTTATTTATATTATTGATTTATTTACATTGGTAAGTTCATATATTTCTTTATACAAATTTATTTAATAAATTATGATTATTTCGGCAAAAGGAAACAAAATAGCAAATACACTTATAAAAGTACTAAAATTCAAATACACAGTTCATGACACCAACCATAATAAAACGATAAAATATTGTAACCGTCATCTGTCTACGCAATATCATCGACGACACGACCTGCCACTCGACTATCAAAACTGTATCGCAAATTTAACTACCCCTCAGTAACTGGTAATGTCAAAACGGATTTGCTTGAAAAAATATTGGAACTGGCAACACAAGTTGGTAAGTTATTGATTTTGAAAAACAGTTACCAGTAGCCTTGGTAACTACTTATGGAATGTAAACAAAAACAAGAGATTCTCACTTGAAACGAAACCACTGAGTGTAGTTGGCCGCTGGCAGGTATTAAATTTATTCTTTCAGAGAGTTTTAAGTCATTTTGTTTTAATTTGTATCTTTTTCTAGCCAGTCAGATACCTCTAGCTTCGGCTATCAGCTCGATAATCTTCTCAAAGTCACGGTCACAATATCAACATCGTCGGCGAAGCCAAAGAGCTGTACGTACTTTCGGAAGATCGTGTTGATCCGCGCTCTTCGAAGCAATATTGAACAAGAGACAAAAGAATCCAAAACCTTGCCGTAGCCCTCTCTGAGACTTGAAACGACTCGAGAGCGTCCCAGATACTTGGACGTAGCACATTACTGTATCCATCGTTGCTTCGACCAATCACGTCAAATTATACGGAAATCCGCATTCGTGCATAATCTGCCATAGCGATTGTGTCGTATGTCGCTTTGAAGTCAATGGCGCGTTGTATTCTCGACACTTCTGGAGTACTTGTCTCATAACGAATATGTAATTCGTAGTGGCGTACCGTACCGGCAACGAATATTATTGACTAACAAAAATTTGATTTCGGTTGTTTAAGGCAATAAAAACTTCTAGTGTGTGTTATCTTCAGAGGGAATATATTCATCTAACTAAGCATTTATCACTTTCATAATGTTCCCAGAATTACATTCCTCGTTTAAAGTTTTGCTCGAGCTTCCTGGTTTAAAACCAGTCCACCAAGCCGATTGAATGTAGACTTTTTGATAACTCCAGGTGATCACAGTGTTTCTATAAACTTGGTGGACATATCAGCATTGTTTAAGGTTGTCAAAAATTTTGAACGTGCCTGTTCAACGTCACTAGTTTGTAATTGCCCTTGCTGGACTGAACTTTGAAGTGCCGATTGGGCTAGATCTATGTAACCGGTAACCAGATTTCAGAGGTGATTTCAAAGCATTTATGAAGTCTTGTTCCAAGCAACTAGCAGCGTTATTAACAATAGCACACACTCCGTCTAGTGATTGCGTTCCATTCGAACGTCGAGTGCACTTCCGAAAAATGAAAAATTGTAAAATATTTTTAATAATGAAATGTGGAATAATCCCATAACTATTTCAAACTGTTTGTTTGTTTATTCAGGTGCTCCTCGGTAACTAGTTCATAGCAACTGAAACAGTGTTGCTCGAATAGTTAGTTTTTTGTCATTTTCAAGGGGTCGCTATATTTATGGTAACTGGTGATAAATCGCTCACGAACACTTTTTATTCCAATTTTTCTTCGGAGTGTCTGGTCGTGTCGTCGCTATCATCGTCGTCATCATCGTCATCATCGCAACATAATATGCGGGGTGGCATGCTTTGAGGGTGGCGGTGGGTATGAGATGGAAAACGGACCCAAGCAGATAAAATCCGCGGGAAAACCTTCGCGGAGGACCAGTAGATTCTGACCCAGTGAAGTGAAGACAGCAGCAGCGTGTCACCCGCCAAAAGTGACAATCCGTTTCTTTGAACCACAGTCCAAGTCGATCCCAAAAGGGATCTCCGTAGTTATCCGTGTCGAAGATCCGCACGAAAGTTTGTTTCGATCACGGTAATCGAGTGGGGCAATTGCGGTAGAATCGTTATTTTATTCCCCGGTTTTACTAAAAAATAGTTCTAGCACGTCGTGAGTGCATTCCCGATCAGTGAAGGGCAAGAAAAATTGTGTTTGGCAGGCGTTGAGGACGCCACCGTAGTGAAAAACCGGGGAAAGCCCAAAGACCAATAAGTTAAATGTCCCACTCGATCATACGTCAGACACTCGCGATCGGGTAATAGTGCACAGTACCACTCACTGGGTCTTCCTCACGCGAAACGGAGGCCTCCGATACAGATAGGCCGAGTTGCTGCTTCATCTGGAGACGAGTTGCTGTTCCACCGCCCCGAAGTCCGTGCCACCCCGTCCGTCGTCGTCAGCAGAGTCCACCAAGTCGACCAACGATCAGCACGGCCGCAACGGAGCATCGAAGCTAAGACGTTCACCGAATAAACTTGCGCAAGTAAAAATATTAGCGCCATTTCACCGAATTCTTCAATAGTCTTCATACCGTGATAGAAATTTATTTGTAATAAAGACTAATGAAAAATGATAATGTTTGCACCCGTTTTGTTGAACTACAATCGTACTACAGAAATAAGCCAAAAAGACTTGTATTTTTTTGTATTATGAATACGACTTATTTTACTATAGGCACCTCTTCAAAATTTACCCTGTACAAGAATGGGCAGAGCTTTATCGTGAATATCTCTTGATATACTGAACCCAGAAACATGCTTTTTTCTACAAGCTATCGGAAATATGATCGGGAATTTGTGATTAAATTTTCAACAGCATGAGATGCCATAAATTATTAAAAAACAAAGTTTTCTAAAACTTGTAAATAATGAGCAAAATTCATTACGCTTGCTTGCCTTTTTCGCACCCTAACGACGGCTTTGAGGGAGTCAAACACTTATCAGTTGCGATTATCTACTGGACGAGTATAAAAAATAAATTTTTATTGAAAATCGATCAATATTCGTCATCTAACACTCGATGTGGATAGACGAGTAATCTACTACGACTAATTTCGATTTTGTTTATCTTTAATTCGCCGCTGCCTACCTACCCGCGCTATGAGTAAAACGTGCCATAGATCCGAGAATGATCCAAAGGATGCTAAGCGTCTGAAGCTAAGTGATGTACAGGTAAACGACCGTTTGCTGATTAACAACCAATACGCTAATCTGCCAGTTGATGTCGAAGAGGAACTGCAGAAGAAAGAAACAATACCGCCTTTCTACCTGAAGGGCTTCCCACCGACTCTACGCTCGGATTTCAACACGCTGATCAGCAAATGACTACAGGTAACAATACGTTTATATATATTTGGATGGCTACAAAATAACTGTTCCGGCCTTGCTTTGTAGTGGAAAGCAGTGGAATGTTACCTGAAGCAGAGAAAAGCGGAATACTTCACACACGATATTGCCGCCAACAAGCCTATGAAGGTTGTACGTCAAGGACTACCCGACATGATGGAAGCCGAACTAAAGCAGGCACTATCGGAGGCTGGACAAAAGCCTGTGATGGTTATTAAAATGAAACGACACAACAAGCACAATCGAAAGTATCGAGATCAACTATACTTAATTCATCTGGAGAAGGGCTTCACCCCCATGGGTAACCTGAAAATCGCTGTTTCATATCATCATAGTCTTGCACATACATTTCTAAATACCAGAACAGAATCAGGAATATATTCAAAAAATATGTCGAGCTTTATTTTTATGCTCATTTGATAGGACGTTTTGCTGAGAATCTACGAATAGTTAAAGCATATTTTTTTTCAAATTTTTGCATCTCATTCGAAAGTGGTTCCCATGTGTAAAAGATCCTGCAGTTGAATTCTTGAACTTTACAGACAGTGAATTTATTAAATTATAAGATACTCTTTAATCAGGGCTCAAAAAACCATCAAATCGTAATCACTAGCGAAGATGATCGCTTGTGATCTTTCCCAATAAAGATCACTACCGATCTAGTCTTTTTAAGATCAGTTGATCAGTCATTTTGCGGTACTATTATCACGGATTCCTGTGAAATCAAATCACTGGACGATTCGCACAAATCTCCCAAAAAATAACGGAACGTGACACTTGAGCCAATTAGGTTTGAAAGAATATTAAAGGAGCATGTACATACAGTATTTTTGTCAATTTAAATGCATAAGGGTGCTCAAATCGGGTAAAATTATCCATTTGTAACTTTAATACAAACCGTGTTCGATTTTGCCACCTGTTGTTTATTTCGTAATTAAAAGAACACTAGATGAAGGAAAATGAATGCTAGTTGGTTGGATGAAGGAAACTGAATGCCAAAGGTTTAATGAGAATAATCAGTTTGGATCGTAATCACATTGATAATGTTTTCACTGCGTAATAGCATTTCGCAATACAAAATTAGTACAAAAATATACAACACCAAATAGTGATTATAGCAACCAATAGCTTTGTTTTACTAGTTCGTGTTCTATTTATATTAAACCCAAAAAAGGCTATTTAACATGAATTAAATTTATAGAAATAACAGGAGCGCATAATTCGGCGGAGCGTTTGAATTGGCGTAGCAAAATCCTGCACTCCGGTCACTTCTGCGTATGATATTCAAGCTAAACAGTGTAATATTAATCAGCTGCATAGCACGCTTTGTGATTGGACATGTTTTTCTCATCGTTATAATTATTATTCATCGCAGCATGCATGTTAATATTATTAGCTGTTTATATTGATGATATAACTCCACCACGCCGGTATTGCTGAATAAATTTCAAATACATCACGAAGCATGGAACTTCGATGCGATGGACGAAATAAACTCACCTAACGAGCCTAAAATTATTAATACCGGATAATCCATTTCCGAGAAAATTGAGCGGTAATCAGTTTTGACGTTTACATCACTTATCCCATTTTATCATCGGAACCGTAAGTGACTGTCATTTGAAATTCAAACCTGTTTAATGAACACAGAGTAGCATTGAAACGAGCATAACATTGTTGAAATGTTGATTTCGAATTAGACAGTGATACTGATAACGAGGAAGACATATTTAAATTCTAAGTAAAACCAAAATGTATCATTATATAAATATGTGATATGAAAAGATAATACTGATTGTTTCTATTTACTGTGAACTTTACGACCTACTTAGCTTTGAGGCGCCTTTTCGAAATTTACCCTGTACAGGAATGGGCAGAACTTAATCGCGAATATCTCTTGATGTACTTAACGCAACAACATAATTTTTGGCTTTCTCATATAGAAAGATTATGTGCAAAAATATGAATATAAAGTGCACTCGATTTTCTCAGAGACTACACAACCGATTTTCTTCAACTAAGATTTAAATCAAAGGCCTTGTAGTCTCATGGGTTGCTATAATTTTTCATCTGGATCCCTGGATCCGACTTCTGGCTCGAGGGTTATGAAGTAAAATGCGCAATCAATTTTTTACAAACTTAGACTCAAATAAAAGGTCTTACAACCCCATATAATCCTACCAAAATCCATCCGGATCCGACTTCCGGTTCCAGAGGTATAGGGTAAAGTGTGTTAAATATTGTACAACATCACTTGAACCGGCAAAACAAAATGCGCAAATAATATTCGAAACTAGACTCAAAACTACACAATTCGATAGCTATTATCAGTAGGCAGCTAAACAAACCGGTTCTGGATATCATGGTTCCCGGTTTTCGATTAACAACGAAAGATAATAGTCATATGCTCAAAAAGTACGGGTGTGTAATGTCAGAGACGTAACTGGATGTTGTGAATGCGAATAAAACCATACATCGGTTGTTCTTGATACCGAACGGACGTCTTATCCTTTGCACTATTCGAGAGTCAAACCGTTAAAGCAATTCTCAAGTATTTCTCCCTACTCGATATTAATTGTGCCGCGCCGCGTGTGCAATTTTCGTGATGATGCGAGAAAACACTTTCAAGATCGACTACTCGGCCTTTCCCGTTAAACCGTCGTTCGAAAAAGTGCATGCATGCTTTTTGCCGTACAGTGCTTGGCTTGAAGAAAGAAGATGTGAAAAGACTGCAGTGCCACCGAGGTGGAGCGTGTGATTTCGTGAAGCTCAGTGACCTAGAGATAGCACAAAGAGTTGTCGATGATCACGACGGAAAACATGAAGTAGAGCTAGAGGGGAAAAAGTACAAACTCCGAATCACATTGGAGGATGGAAGTGAAGGTGCACGACCTCCCCGAAGACGTGAGCGAAGAGAAAATAGTGAAATTTTTTAGCGCGTTCGGTGAAGTGCTAACGATTCGTGAACTGACATGGGGTGAAGGCTTCGACTTCGGAGGAGTTCCACTCGGAGTCTGGTCTGCCCGAATGATCGTTAAACGGAACATTGATTCGTGGGTTTCGATTGACGGAGAGCAAGTGTTCGTTATGTACAAGGGATAGCTGCAATCCTGCCGACACTGCAAGGAGCAGTCACACACAGGAATATCCTGTGTACAAAACAAGAAATTGCTCGATCAAAAGAGCTACGCATACGTGGCAAGCCAAAATGCACCACGACCGCAGACGAAAAAGGTAGCTGCTACGAAATCAGTCAATAAGCGACTGACCGTAGCGAGAGACTCAGAACCACCCGAAACGTTTCCCGAACTGGCTAGACCAGCTAACATAACAGCGCACAGCAACAGCCAGCCATTGAGTCTTCATGTCAGCCTCCGCCACGACACAACAAGTACTGTCGCAAAACGACGAACTACCCAGCACCAGCGCGAACGCGGTCGAACTGTTCAGGAAACCAAGCAGCAAGGCACGAAACTAAACGGCTATCCGCATTAGGCCGATCCGACCGATCCGAGCTCTCCGGCGTTTACTTTTTCTCTGCTTCGGCTATGGCTGAGCTGCACATGCAGCTGTGTGCATGTGCAGCTCAGCCATAGCCGAAGCAGAGAAAAAGTAAACGCCGGAGAGCTCGGATCGGTCGGATCGGCCTAATGCGAACAGGGCTTAAATCGGCAATGGTAACGAAACCGACGATTCGTCTACATCCACAAGCAGCCGAAAACTGAGAGGCCGACCGGCTGGCAAGAAGCCATGTCGGGAAAACGAGGACGATGTTGAGATGGCTCTTCAAAGGAACTTCTCTCACATGTTTATGAGGATAAATGAAACGCACGTAACAGGGGAACCAATATCAATATTCCATTTAGGAGAGAGACGAAGGAAAAAAACCGTCATCACTCAGCTACAGACAGATCGGGAAAGAATTATCGAGGATCCACATGCCATCGAGTCGCAGATAACAAATTATTTCTCTTGTCTCTACTCCGAAGATGCAACCGATGGAAATGAAAATGACTTTATCTCAGAGAGAGTCATCCCACCGAATGATCCACTGAACGAAGCATGTATGGACGAGATCACCACAGCAGAAATCTTAGCAGCAATACGAACTAGTGCACCCAAGAAATCTCCCGGCTGCGATGGCATCCCGAAAGAATTCTACCTGCGCGTGTTTGACGTCATTCGCCGAGAGCTAAATCTGCTCGCTTGGTATCTCACACATCTACTCTCTGTGATTGCGAGCCGATCCACATCGCGTTTGCTTATCAATGGACATCTTTCTCGCTCGTTCGAAATGCAACGCTCAGTACATCAAGACGATCCAATTTCAATGCATTTGTACGTGTTGCAGTTGCATCCATTGATTAAGGAGCTTGAGCGAGTATGCGGCAATGACTTGCTGGTGGCTTACACAGACGATATCACCGTGATCGTAACATCCAACCAGCAGATAGAAGTGATAAGAGTGTTGTTCGCTCGTTTCGAGACAGTTGCCGGTGCCAAACTCAACCATCGAAAATCAATGGCAGTTGGAGACTGGGAGGGGCATGAAATCAGTACCTCGTTGATACAAACCACAGATGCGGTGAAAATCCTGGGTGTTGTATTCGCAAACTCGATACGACTGATGACGACAATGAATTGGGATGTGATTACAAGTAAATTCGCTCAACTAATGTGGCTGCACTCTCCACGGCAGCTGACACTTCACCAAAAGGTTATTCTGCTGAATACGTTTGGCACTTCAAGGATATGGTATATGTCATCGATACTGCCGCCATTTGCAGTACACACGGCTAAAATCACATCATCGATGGGCTAAGCTCCTTGAGAAAATCATCCTCAACAGGCTAGCCCCCTTCATAGAGGAGGCAGGAGGACTGTCCAGCCAACAGTACGGGTTTCGCAGAGGCAGGTCGACGGCGGACGCCATAACATCGGTGGTAACCACGGCGGAGGTAGCTATACAGCGCAAACGACGAGGAATCCGCTACTGCGCGGTAGTAACGCTAGACGTTAAGAACGCGTTCAATAGTGCTTG
Source organism: Malaya genurostris (assembly GCF_030247185.1). Classification (NCBI taxonomy): domain Eukaryota; kingdom Metazoa; phylum Arthropoda; class Insecta; order Diptera; family Culicidae; genus Malaya; species Malaya genurostris. The sequence continues at coordinate 130,366,698 of NC_080572.1, forward strand.
CTGGGCAGACATTACTGATTCCCTACTTCGACTAGGAGTACCGGAAGGGCTGTACAAGATTCGGGAAAGCTACTTCCAGAACCGAGTATTGCTCTACGAGACCGACGAAGGCACACGTAGCACTCCAATCACGGCTGGAGTACCACAGAAATCTATCTTGGGACCGATCCTGTGGAATATAATGTACGATGGAGTACTGAGGTTGAGGCTCCCTACGGGTGTCAAGATAGTCGGGTTCGCGGACGACGTCACGCTGACAGTCTACGACGAATTCATCGAAGAGGTCGAACTGAGTGCATCACACTCAATCTGCTTGGTGGAGGACTGGCTGCGTAGCAGGAAACTGCAACTCGCGCACCACAAAACAGAGGTGATGATGGTAAACAACCGCAAATCGGAACAGGAGGCGTTGGTACATGCCGGAGATTGCGTGATCCTTTCCAAGAGATCACTGAAGCAATTGGGTGTGATGCTTGACGACAAACTCAGTTTCAGCAAGCACGTTGAATACGCCTGCAAGCGCGCATCAACAGCGATCGCGGCGGTCTCCCGTTTGATGGCCAACAGCTCGCCTGTGCGCTCCAGTAAACGAAGGTTACTGGCAGGAGTGGCAGTTTCGATCCTCAGGTACGGCAGCCCGGTATGGGTGTCAGCACTAAATGTGGAACGCAACGCACAGATGCTGGAGAGTACGCATAGACTGATGTGTCTTCGCGTAATCAGTGCATACCGCACTGTATCGAGGGATGCGGCGACGACACGACCAGGTACTCCGAAGAAAAATCTGAACAAAAAGTGTTTGTGAGCGATTTACCGCCAGTTACCATAAATATAGCGACCCCTCGATAATCATGAAAATAATCGTCTTGAGCAACACTGTTCAAGTTGTTATGAACTAGTTACCAAGGAGCACTATAATAAATAAGCAAATCATTTGAGAAAGTTGTGAAACTTTTCTATGAATTTAAATTTTGTTACAACGTTCTTTTTAGATTTGCGTCGACCACAACAGTATAATAACCAAATCTTGTACTAGTAGTGTTGCGACAGAACGGCGTCATCCTATATCATCCACAGCTATCCATTAGCTCTATCTTCAGTGTAGTCATCTAACTCATCCATGATGGCGGTCTTTCTTTTTAGAAATATCCAATCGAGTTTCCGAAACACATTACTTTTGCTTAATATACTGTCAACCAACCCGGAAGTTAGTACCAGTAACGAAACGAACCTGTTTTCACTGGAGGCTTTCGATGTGCACTTCAAAACGTATAATTTCGATCAGATCTAATATCCTGAGAAATTAATTTTTTATTGAGTGGCTATACTCAAGTGTCTTTCATATTCATCAAAGTACACACGCACTTTGCGAAGACCTCAAATCACTGATAGTAGAAGTAGATAAGTTCCCAAAATATGACAGCGCATTGTTTCACAACATGTATGCTGATTAGCAACGAGGGTTGAACGATTTGGAACAAGTGGCGGATTGAAATGGTTTTACTTAGAAAGTCATTCGAAAAGAATGAACTGATAAAAAGTTTCGCAATGGCGGGTTGAATGAGTGCAAAACTTAATACCATTTAAAAATTCATTTACATAGCAGATAGTCATTATAGATATAAGTATGGTTACGTAAACTATTTAACAAACATCCATGAATATTGAATTGTCTGGAATTCATTTTTAAATTGTTCGAGCACCAGCAAGCCTTAACGAAGACCTCTATCCGATTAAACTAAATGATAATTCCACTCGAGGCAGTTTGTTTTGTTTACATTTCCCAAGTCTTTAATGTGCAGTAACCAAGGTTATGGTAACTGTTATTTAAAATCAATAATCTATCAACTTGTGTTGCCAGTTCCAATAGTTTTTCAGGCGATTTCATTTTGACATTACCAGTTACTGAGGGGTAGTTAAATTTGCGATACAGTTTCGATAGACGAGTGGCAGGTCGTGTCGTCGGATGCGGCCTGCCAGGTCGGTCGTGTCGTCGTTGCGTAATACCGCTAGGATCGTCAGGGCGCCAGTGAACCGGAAGCTATCCTCCAATCGGAATCACTGAACCGATCCAGGCATCCTTTCGGTCGGGCGTTGACGAGAATCGAAAGCGTCGGTTTCGGGAGGGCCTCCTTCGTCGGGGAACTCTCCGTCGGTGTAGGCTAGATCCTTCGGCGGGGGCTAGTCGAGTAGCCGCCACAACACCGAATCGATTCGTCGAGGCGCCAGCGAACCGGAAGCCATGCTCCAACCGGAATCGCGGGACCGACCTCGGCACTCCATCGGGTGTCCCGTGTGGTGTAAGAGACTCGGTGTCGGGAGATTCTCCTTCGCCGGGGAACTCTCCGTCGGAGTAGTCTAGATCCTTTGTCGGGGACTAGATGAGTAGATCGTCGCGTGGTACCGCTAGGATCGTCTGAGCGCCAGAGAACCGGAAGTCACGCTCCAACCGGAATCATTGGATCGACTTAGGCATCCTTTCGGTCGGGTCGTAGACGCGTACCGTAAGCGTCGGTTCGGGAGGACTTCCCTCGTCGGGGAACCCTCCGTCGGTGTAGACTAGATCTTTTGGCGGAGACTAGTCGAGTAGTTCCGCGACGTAGCATCAGTTTTGGGTCGTCGAGGCGCCAGTGAACCGGAAGTTACCCTCCAGCCGGCATCACTGGACCGACCTCGTCATCCAACTGGTCGATCCCTCGAGAGCAGGATGCTGATCCCCATTCTGCATAAATCTGGGGAGGGTGCTGTGAGAACCAATAGCCTTCCACCCCGAAATAATACCTAGCGGTGGTGCCGGGGAGGTAGGGTTGGAGATCCAAGGTGTTTTAGTGGGTAGTTCCAATCAACAGTTGGGTAGTCCTGTGAAGAGTCCCACACTCCGTGCGTAAATGCATTTCACCTTGTAAAAAAAACATCATCGATGGGCACTTTTCTTTGGAGAGGAATTATCGTCCGCGTCCCAATGATGCAATTGACCCGCTGCAGAGAGGAAGGCGGACTGAAGCTGCAGTTACCAGCGCTGAAGTGCAAATCGCTCGCAATCAACCGGCATCTCCGTGAAATCGACTCCCTTCCCTACTATAGATCCTTAATTCACCACGCAAATCCCCGACCAGTAATTCCAGCAGATCTTCCCGACCTCAAACAAATCCTCTCAAATCTATCTCAAATTCCTCAACCACTTCAACAAAACCCCTCTGCCGATAAAATCTAACTTTATTTTGTACAACAAACCGACCTGCCAAGGGTGGTACGAAACAATCCGGCAATCGACTGGCATCGCACGTGGCGTAACATAGCTTTGAAACAGCTCTCCTCATTGCAACGATCGGAGCTATACCTGTTAGTTAATGTTTCACCTTAATATGTAATTTTAAGATGACCTAATTTAACACCTGACAATAAAACATATTTTTACAACAAAAAAAAATAAATAAAACTGACACTCTTTCTTTATACTTCCGAATATCAATTAGTTGATCGATTGTGTGAATTGTGCAAGTTTTGCCCTTTTACACTACTAGAATTTGAAACGATACAATTAAAATACAGTACAGAGTAGTTACAATAAACATTCTGACACACAAATATTACGAAATAACCAATATAGTTCTTTATGATAAAATAACGGTGGATCTGAAAAGAACCTTTTATGAAGGCGTTCATGATGGAGCGTGACGAGTTGAGTTTAAATTCCGATGAATACCATTGACTTCCGTTGGATACCGGATTCTCTACGATATTTAACACAGTTTGGAACATTTTTCTCGAACGATTTTTGCACAGCGAAATGTGCACGAAGCAAATCAAATTATTTTGGATTTTCACTAAACTGATCGATTTGCAATGAAGTAATCTGATTTTATATAATGTTTTCCACTTTTCGGTTTCTTTCTCTCCAATTCAAACGACCAGCAGCTCTACTGTACGACTCAAACGCTCTTGTTTGAATTGAAACTAGTTTTGCGAACAAACCGCAACACATCCGCTCGCAGTGCCGAATTATGTGAAACTGGTTTAATGCGTCTTCTCGCCTTGACGACCGGAAGACAAATGAGGACTACGACCTGAGTGTTTGAGGTTTTTAACCACGCAGAAGGTGCGCTCTCTGATGCCGCTGTTTGAATGAGTCTTCTCGCCCCGACATCTGCTTTCATCCAACGCACAAGAAGAAATGATCATTCAGGGGTTAGCCAAATTTTGTGCCAGGACACATAACCGATTTTGATATGTTTACGTTTCGTCTTTGACTCATCAGTGCATAGCAGTTCAAATTGAACTGCTTTATGCAAAACTCGGCAGTTCAATTTCAACCGCTAAGCAGATGTAAAGTTTCTGCTATTTGCAGAACTCTTTCTACTTTGCATCAAAATGCAATGTCAATACTGACGTGGCGAACGAAAACCTGTTTTCCACTGGCCGATGCAGGTTTGGTATTTCAGGGGTTAGTCAAATTTTGTGCAAGGGAACCTAACTGATTTTGATATGTTTACTTTTCGTCTTTGACTCATCAGTGCATAGCAGTTCAAATTGAATTGCAATTATATGCCGATGAATATACGTTGAGGTGGAAAAAGTTGACAATTGATTACTCCAAAGATAAACTCAAGATAGAGTAGTCTGCGATTTCTTATGTATCGTTTGAATAGGACCCCTTGATGAGCTCGGTTCACTGTCAGTTTCAGTCTTTTGAAGCAAAACAACAAACGTCTGATCGTTAGATGCGTTGTAACGATGACAATGATTGTTTGTGTTTGGAAAAATATCAAGTTACAGTATGAACGATATTAAGTAATTTTGCTTTATATCCAGTGATTCTCATAATAAGAAAGTAAAACCGATGACACGACCAGACACTCCGAAGAAAAATCGGAATAAAAAGTGTTCGTGAGCGATTTACCACCAGTTACCATAAATATAGCGACCCCTTGAAAATGACAAAAACTAACTTTTCGAGCAACACTGTTTAGGTTGCTATGAACTAGTTACCAAGGAGCACCAGAATAAATAAACAAACAGTTTAAAATTGTTGTGGAATAATTCCACCGATTTTATTTTTGTGTCTTTTCCGGTTATTTGATGAATTCCGGAGAGCAACTAAATAATTTTAATCATCATCGATGCAAATTATGATGAAGCTGAGTGCAGGTGAGTGCTTGAATTTTATTATTAAATAAAAATTTTCTATTTGCAGTTAACATTCTTTCGCCGACTTCGAAAATGCTTCTGGACATGGGCAAACAAATAGAGCAGTTTAACAAATCATTATCCTGCAGTTCCACGGTTACCAAACCAGCCAGAGTGAGGAAATGCGACATTTTGCACGGAAACTAAAGCGGTTTTAAGATGATTACTTCCACTGTTTTTGTTTTTATATACAATTAATAATTACTACGTAGGTTTTGATCGTATACCGTAATTACCGTATCTATGTAGAAAATATATTTACATTTTCTAAATTATACAATGATCTTGTTATATTATACACAGAAGTCCATAATTCATAATTCTTTTTGTAGCATAATCTAGTTTGTTGACTAGTTATTATGTGATAGTTACCATGTTTTTTTGTCGTGAATACGACTTACTTTACTATGGGGCGCCTTTTCAAAATTTACCCTCTGAGAGAGTGATAAGTTTTTGATCGTGAATATCTCCTGTTATATCTAACGAATCAACATAATTCTTGCTACATGCCATCGGAAATATGATCACAATTTTATGCTAAAACTTTCAGTTGTGTGACATATTCTTAAATAGTTCACAATTAAACTTTTCTGAAATGTTTGGTATAAACGAGTATCAAAGAGGATAATTCATATGGCGCGTTTGCCTTTCTCGTATTTTGAAAGCTCATAGCTCAGTGATCTGTAGAAGGATTTATATAATCTAACTACCAATAGAATCGAAAATATTCAACTTGAACGTGTATTACAACAATATTGAAGTTTTTCAATAGTACACTATTGAAAAACCTGTTTGATTTAACCCATGACAGCACCAGCCAATCAGAACGCGAGATGTCTGTATCTATACAAGAGCATCCATATAAAAGTTGAATGGTTCACTTTTCCTATCATTTGCTGAGCAACTCTTCCCGAAACAAGACACACGACAGCAACATCGAGGACCTGTCGTCTCATTGTTTCCCGATATGAATGCACGAGACACCGTCAGCACAATGCCACCGAAAAAGGCAGCCAAAAAGTCCAGCAAGGCCCATTGCCGAAACAAGACACACACGAGAACCATCTCAGATCTCAATATTTCCTACCAAAAGATTCATCAAGATGGGAGTTAAAATAATTTGCACCGTCACTAACACATTCAATTACGAACGGCAATGCGAAAGCGAAAGTGATGATTTTGAACACATCTTTATACTAGTTTACAAATATGCCGTGTGAAACAGAGTTGCCACAGATCAATATGTATTTTTGTCGCGAGTACTTTAGTATGCGGCCGAAAACAAAAATTGTTAGAACAAATGTTTCCACTTGATTTGCGCATTCTACTTTCCAGGCGTATCAGAACTGGCTAAACTTAAAGCAATTCTAAATATTTCTTTATCACAGTGATGTGGTCATCCTGAAAAGGACGGGGTTTTCAACGGATGGCCAGCTGCAGATGACGAGGGAAGATTTTCGTTTTCGTTGTCATGGGCAGCGTTACCGGTCAACTCCAACACTTCGGCAACCAAGTACTCCATCACTGCCGCCAGATAGACCGATGCACCAGCACTGACACGCTCGGCGTAGTTCCCCTTCCGAGGCAAACGATGGATTCTGCCGCCAACTGGGCACTTCAGACCAGCACGGTTTGAGCGGGACTTTGCCTTGCCCTTAATTGTTCCTCCACAGCTCGACGACCCATTCAGTATTACTGGCTGCCGCTCTGCTAACTCTCTCTTTTATATCGTTTCACTGTTTCCCGTTCTGCGTATAGGAAAGGAATTCTAACAAAGGGGAGGACGTCCTACCGTGCTACCACTAGCACGTATAAAAGGAAATGTGATGTGAGAAATAGCGTCATTTAAGTTAAAGCAGCTACTCTGTACGTACGAGACACCGTCAGAACGATGGCTCCGAAGACAGGTAGAAAAGCAGATTTGTACCGTCACTAACACATTCAATTACGAACGGCAATGCGAAAGCGAAAATGATGATGTTGAACACATCTTTATACTAGTATGGGGTCGTGTGAAAATATGCCTTGCGAAACAGGGTTGCCATATATACAGATTAATCTGTATTATCATTATTATTATTATTATTATTATTATTATTATCATTATTATTATTATTATTATTATTATTATTATTATTATCATTATTATTATTAGAATCACTCTTGCATACCGAAGATCGTAGATACATTTCAGACCAGGCCATTGCAATTGTCTCGTACTGAAATTTCGAGAAGAATCAGATATCTTCGAACTTCATAGCTTCAATAAAAATAAACTACAAATTTGTCGTACCTAGCTTCCTATATTAGCAAATTAAAAAGGAATTGTTTCAAGTTTGGAATATATAGTTGTAGAATAGTAGCTGTTTAATGTAACTAAACTGTACTTTAATGTAGGTGTATCGCTTCAAATTCTATTAGTGAAAAAGAGGAAAGCTTGCACAATTCATACAATCAATCAACTAACTGATATTCGGAAAAGTGATGGGAGCGTGTCAGTTTTTTCGTATTCACGACATCCAGTTATGTCTCTGACATTACTCACCCGCCTTTTTTTCTTTCATTTTTAAATATGTCTTTCGTTAGTCATAGAGAATTACAGTGGCAGCATGCAATGATTAGTTTTGATGGGAAGACGTTGTTGCGTTGCTGGGTGTTTCAGTCGTGAAGGAGATCCAGTATCTTTCTATTCGTTTCCTACGAAATTAACAATAAATTGCAGTGAGAAACACTTTCGACTTCTCAAAAACGCTAGTGGTAAAAAAAATTAAGATATTCTTGAATTATTTTCAAAATATATGTATTTTTATTTCATGTTTTAATAACTTTTGCTTTTAAATAATTATTTTCATTTTGATTTTGTCAGAAAAAGACAACCGATTCTTTCAATATCATGTTATTTTTATTTTCGTTTGTATGTCCTTTTACTACGAGTAAACTTTTTTCAATAAAAAACATTGTTTACAATAGTTGCATAAAACAATTTTTTTATGTTCCTAATTCGCATTAGTTCCAAACACAGTTGCGCGCTGTAAATGTACCCATAGGCAAATCATTCACTACCACCCGACAATACAACTTTCTAGCTATGAATATGAAATGATGAAAGCCTTCCTCTCTGTGGCAGCGACGAAATTGTTCCAGTTCATTAAAAAAAAAGACGAAAATTTAAAAAAATAAGCCAAAATGACTCAAAACTCTCTGAAACAATGAATTTAATACCTGCCAGCGGGCCAACTACATTCAGTGGTTTCGTTTTAAGTGAGAATCTCTTGTTTTTGATTACATTTCTTATGTAGTTACCAAGGCTACTGGTAACTGTTTTTCAAAATCAATAATTTACCAACTTGTGTTGCCAGTTCCAACATTTTTTCAAACGATTTCGTTTTGACATTACCAGTTACTGAGGGGTAGTTAAAATTGCGATACAGTTTTAATAGTCGAGTGGCAGGTCGTGTCGTCGGTAAAACCATTGCGTAGAATTTATTTAGTTTGTTATTGCCTCATCCCATGAATTTAATGCTTCAGTTGTGGCAAGAAATCATTATGTGCTGAATGTAAACATATATTCGCTTTCATTCTAACTTGTATTGTTTCCATGACATTTTGTCGGAACTAGTCGACGCTTATAACCGGAGGGTCAATAAAATTACATTATTACTGAACCAACTGGTTCACGATTACTGACCCTACATTTTTCAATGTATCGTATGGGACATTGTAATCTTGAGTTTATCTTTGGATTACTCTATTCTATGAATGGGACAAAATTTACAAATTTAAACATTCTTTAACAAAGCGATTTTCATTTGTAACCGAATGTTCGAAGTGAACTCACGCGTTTTTTAACAATAAATATCGGTAAGACGAGGGTTTTTTATCACAGCAGAGGCTGTAGTATAGGCATTAAATAGAAGTGATAAAAAGTAGCATTACCACAAGTGAGTTCTGTCTGTGCACCGGTTTCGTATCGGTATCGACAGTAGACGCTATTGTGCTATCCTCTGGAAGCAGGACTTCTTTACTCCCGCACTAAAAATATGAATATTGTCTCGAAAGAAGGCGAAGCTTCAATGAACGAAGAACATTCATAAGCTGAGTCTGATTCCGAGATACCATCAACCCCTCCGATACCATCTTCCACTCCGATACCGTTAGCGTAGGTCATGTACTTAACTAGTCCTTGTCCAAGGGGGTAGATTTAGAATCATCCTTAAGATCTTACTATGAATGCGCTGAAGCCTAACTTTGTGTGTTCGTGCACAGCCCCGCCAAACAGGGACTGCGTATGCAATTGCGGGGTAGATGATTTGTTTATAGACAGCCATCTGATTCTTCAGGCACAGTTTAGATGTTCTGCAAATCAGTGGATACAGATACCTAATGAGTATGCTGCATTTTTGAACGATTTTATCAACATGTGACCTGAATATCAGATGTCTATCAAAGCTGAGTCCTAGATAGATAACTTCGTCGGACCATTGGATGATCTCATCACCGAATCGTATTCGGCATTCGTCTGATGGAACAAGCTTTGGAGATCTTGAATGTGGAAACAAGACGACCTGAGTTTTTGCTGCATTGATCACAATTTTCCAGCTTGTAAAGTATTCAGTTAGAGCGTCCAGACCTGTCTGTAGTTTATTCTTCAGAGCATTAATGACACGACCTTTGTAATGAATGGCAGTATCGTCAGTGAATTGTGACAGAATACCTCCACCCGGAAGAGGTGGGATGTCTGATATAAAAATGTTGTATAGGATGGGACCTAGGATACTTCCTTGGGGTACACCAGCAGGAATAGTAAATCTTTCTGAAAGTGCATTATCTAGAGAAACGTGGAATGCTCTATCTGCAAGATAATTTTTGATAATTTTAATAAGATACATGGGAAAATTATACCGATACAGTTTAAACACCAGGCCATCGTGCCACACATTATCGAATGCCTTTTCAATATCCAATATTGTTTTGCTGGATGACGTTGTTAACCTTTGTGAGTTGGTAGATGGTGGATCTTCATTTCCGGAACCCAAACTGTTCTTCCAGTAATATATCCTGTTCATCTGCGAAAGCAAGAATTCGCCTTTGTATTGACTTTTCAAACAGCTCGGATAGCGCAGAGAGTAAGCTGATGGGCCGATAGCTCTTGGAAAAGGAAGGATCTTTCCCCGGTTTCTAAACTGGGATAGCTTTAGCTATCTTTCACATTGAAGTATCCAAGCTCCCAGCACCTGTTAAAAAATTTAGCTAAGAAAACAAATGAGCGAATACTCAAATGTTTCTGCTCAATGTTGAATGTGTTGTCAAAACCGGAGGCCTTCATATTTTTGGAATTTTTCACAATAGCCATCAGCTCATTCACAGTGACTCTACTTTCCTCTGGAACCAAGCTGTCTGATTGGTCAACCTCAGCTACGTTATCAGCAACAGCTCTTTCATGTGGACTAATAATGTTGAGTCCTAAATTGTGAGAACACACAAACTGCTGGCCTAGCGCATTTGCCTTCTCTACTGGTGTGATTAAAGGTGTTTCTTCAGCTGCGTCCTGGGGTGACATCAGAGGAGGAATAGGCTTCGGTTTTTTCGTAAGCACCTTCGTTAAGGACCAGAAGGGCTTTGAATGTGGGAGAATTTCTCGAAGCTTTTGCTGGAAGTTCCTGTTGCGAAGCTCAGATATCCTTTCATGGATTATCCTAGTTAAGTTGTTATAAGAAGTCTTCCTATCTAGGATGCCAGTTCGTTGATACTGCCTCCGGTAGATATTTCGAAGTCGGATGAGTGTCTTGGTGACACTGTCAGTTTGAAGAGAGGAACTCGGCATATGTTGTACTGGAGCCGTCCTATCACGAGCGACTGTGATTGAATGTTGTTGATTTATTGAAATTGGACCCAGTCGGTGCGATAATAGTTCCTCCGAGGTTCAATAGGCACTGTTTCTGGTGAAGATCCCAACGTCAATGTTACAGGGAAGTGGTCGGAAGAGAGCTCGTTGAAGACTGGAGAGCTGTCTATGGCGATGTTGCTGATGAATATATCCAAAATGGAATGAACCCCCGATCTGGAAAGTCGCGTTGGTTGATCCGGAGCAAGGATGTTGTACTGTTCAGCTTCGTAATCTCGGCAAGTACGAATCCGTTTCGATTCTGTCTTCTGTTTCCCCACAGCTCATGCCGTGTGTTCAGGTCCCCAGCAATGATGAATTTCTTCTGTCGTCCGGTGAGCATAGCCAGATCTCGCTTCAATGATGCACACGTACCATCTCGAAGATTGGTTTGTTTGGGGCAGTATTCTGCAATGATGATTATGGGTCCCATCGTCGTTGTAATCTCAATTCCGATGGTTTCTATAAGTTGCAATTTAAAGGCTGACAGAAGCCTGTGCTGAATGAATCGTTTAATGGCAATGGCAACTCCCCCTCCTCTGGTAGTTGTTCTATCGAGCCTGTGAATCCTGTAATTGGAAATAAAAATAGAAATTTCAGGTTTGAGATGAGTTTCAGTTAAAATAGCAATATCGGCATTCTTCTCTTGAAGAAAGTTGGATAATTCAGCAGTTTTGCTTCTGAGTGAGCAAGCATTCCATTTTACTACAACCAACTCATTATATTGCATATTCGATGATGAATTTGCCTAAGGCGTTGATTTGATCTAACCGCGTTCTGCAGTTTCGTAGTTGTGTTGTCATTGTTTCAAAAATGACGATCAGTTGTTCAGCAGAGAATATATTACCAGTCATCCTTTGCTTGCGGTTGATTACTGCCCCACCCAGGAGGGATTTTGGAGAAAGATTCTTTTTGTGATCCAGTGGCTGAATCTTTTGGATTGCTGTAAGAAAGTGGCGGCAAATTTGGAATATCCCTCTTAGATGGGAGCCGTGGGAAGCTGGTTGCATCCATCTGTGGAACATTCTTGCGCGTTGATTGTTTGCGGGACGCCTGTTGTCGAATTTTTGTGAACTCAGCACGTTTGGGACACGATTTGCTAATAGATGGATAGTCGCCATCACAGTTCACACATTTTACAGCGATGCCATCTAGTAGGCAATCGTTGGTATTGTGTGAAGCGGCACATTTACCGCACCGACTTTTCATGTGGCAATTCCTCGTTCCGTGGCAGTAGTTCAAACAGTTCGTGCACTGTGTGACATCCCGATGTACCGGTTTATACTTTTGCCATTCGATGATTATATGGAATAACGATTTTATGGTTTACAGTTGACTCGTGTTGATGGAGTACTACTCCAGATGAACCAAGTACAGTTGATCGCGATACTTTTTGTCCGTGTTATGTCGTTTCATTTTAAACACCATCACAGGCTTTAGTCCAGCCTCCGACAGTGTCTGCTTTAGTTCGGCTTCCATCATGTCGGTAGTCCTCGAAGTACAACCTTCATAGGTTTGTTGGCGGCAATATCGTGTGTGAAGTATTCCGCTTTTGTCTGCTTCAGGTACAATGCCACTGCTTTGTAGTGGTTCAAAGCCGGAACAGTTATTTTGTCGTGAATACGACTTACTTTACTAAGGGGTACCTTTTCAAAATTAGCCATATGGAAGAATGGGCAGAACTTAATCGTGAATATCTCGACTTGTATTAATGGTAGCAACATAATTCTTTCACCATTTCATCAAAAATATGATCAGGAATTTAGGATAATATTTTGAACAGTGTGAGATAATCACAAACAACTCAAAAATTAAGTTTTCTCAAAATTTCAAAATAATGCGGAAAACTCTTTAGTTTCGCTTGGGTTTTTCGCGCAAGGACGACGATTTTGAGGTAATCAGGCACATATCTTCAACTGAATGCGTATAAAAGGGGAACCGTGGTGAAAATCGATCATTCGTCATCTAACACTCGATGTGGATAGACGAATAACCTACAACGACTAATTTCGATTTTGTTGTATTTTTTGTACGACTTACTTTACTATGGAGAGCCTTTTCAAAATTTACCCAATGAGAGAGTGATAAGTTTTTGATCGTGAATATCTATTGTTGTATCTAATGAATCAAAATAATTCTTGCGACATGCCATCGGAAATATGATCACAATTTTATGATATAATTTTCAGTTTTGTGACATAGTCTCAAATAATTCAAAATTAAACTTTTCTGAAATGTTTGGTATAAACGAGTATCAAAGAGGATAATTCATAAGGCGCGTTTGCCTTTCTCGTATTTTTAAAGCTCATAGCTCAGTGATCTGTGAAAGGATTTATATAATCTAACTACCAATAGAATCGATGTTTTTCAATTTAAACGTGTATAGCAAAAGCATTGAAGTATTTCAATAGTACACTATTGAAAAACCTGTCTCATTTGATCCATGTCAACACCAGCCAATCAGAACGCGTTCTAAGGAAGAGAACAAAATATCTGCTGCTGTACAACAAATCGTCCGGGAAAAATGTTCCGAAAAGTGGTGAATATCGCAGTGAGTTCCTCAATTTGGTAATTGTAATTGTGAGTTCCTCAATTTGGTAACAGTTTGGTTAGATTTGTGCACATTTCGCTGTGTGAAACTCACAGTAATCGAGATCAAGTGAAGCCTTCTTTGTTTTTGCGAAAAATGTGCAAAGGGGAATGCTTGCATAATTCATACAATTGATCAACTAATTGATATTCGGAAGTGTTAAGGAACATGTCAGTTGTTTTCGTATTCACGACATCCAGTTATGTCTCTGACATTACCCACCCGCCTTTTGTAGCCTTCAGTACATAAACGGATGGATGTCTGTAGTCCTTTGCTGATCAGCGTGTTGAAATCCGAGCGTAGGGATGGGAAGCCCTTCAGGTAGAAAGGCGGCATTTTTCCTTCTTCAGCAGTTCCTCTTCGACACCAACTGGCGGATCAGCGTATTGGTTCTTACTCAGCAAACGGTTGTTTACCTGTATATCACTTGGCTTCAAACGCTTAGCATCCTTTGGTTCTTTGGCGCGTTTTACCCATAGCTTGGGTAGGTAGACGCCTGCGAATATAAGATAAAACTAAATCGAATTGGTAGTTAGTTAGATTATATAAATCCTTCTACAGATCACTGACCTATGAGCTTTCAAAATACGAGAAAGGTAAACGCGCCTTATGAATTATCCTCTTTGATACTCGTTTATACCAAACATTTCAGAAAAGTTTAATTTTGAACTATTTGAGATTATGTCACACAACTGAAAATTTCATCACAAAATTGTGATCATATTTCCGATGGCATGCAGCAAGAATTATGTTGATTCATTAGATACAACAAGAGATATTCACGATCGAAAACTTATCACTCTCTCATTGGGTAAATTTTGAAAAGGCTCTCCATAGTAAAATAAGTCGTATACACGACAAAAAATATAAACTTTATTTCACAAATAAAAAGGTTTACAAATGCACTAAACGACTTCTTCAACAGAACTCATTACGCTGGCTCGATGCAAATGGTTTTGTTTGTCGATGCTGTTGGGTCAGTATTCCTCATCCGGTTGGTTACTTGTAGCCTGATTGGTTTGTTGGGTCATAGATTTGTCCATGGTGTACGTGGTACCTTCTATCCGCGTGTTGGTGATGAATATTGCTGTTTTTTTGGCGTGGTCGCGATATCGAGTTATGGTACTGGATGGATTTTCTGTAATATATATATATATAATATATATATATATATATATATATATATATATATATATATATATATATATATATATATATATATATATATATATATATATATATATATATATATATATATATATATATATATATATATATATATATATATACATATATATATATATATATATATATATATATATATATATATATATATATATATATATATATATATATATATATATATATATATATATATATATATATATATATATATATATATATATATATATATATATATATATATATATATATATATATATATATATATATATATATAATCACTTAAAGGAAACTTGTTTCCTTCTGAAGGTTGGACATGAGTCTGGCGAGCCCTTATCAAAAAAGTACGGGTGTGTAATGTCAGAGACATAACTGGATGTCGTGAATACGAATATGACACGCTTTATTTATGCTTCCGAATTCGAATTGGTAGTTCATCGATTGTTTGAATTGTTCAACTTTCCCCTCTTTCATTACTAGAAATCTAAACGATGCGCCTAGACTAAATTACAGATTAGTTACATTAAACATTCTGAAACGCAATTAAATATTATGAAATAAGCAGTATAGTTCTTGATAATAAAAAAAATGGTGACGATTTGAGTTAGTTCAGCACGCAGACTCTGAATTCTAAACCCATATTCCAGAACTAAGCTCTAAAACATGAAGACGATTTTTCGCCATGACTACCAGAATGGCTTTTATAGAGTACAGTAAAGTAAATTTCCGCATAATTCTTTAGGAGTATTATTATGGTTCTAAAAAGAACCGAATAGAAGAAGTCTGGAATAAAGAACTGGATCCTGAGTTCAAGAACTAAATTTAGAACCAATAACAGACTCAGAATCCAGTTTCAATTCTAGAATTGCAATTTCGAAACTCAAATTAGTTCCGGAATACAGTTCCAGAATCCAGTTTCAGCACGCAGGCTCTGAATTCTAAACCTATATTGCGGAACTAAAATCTGAAAATTGAACTTCTCGTTACGACTACCGAAAACCAAATGATGGCAGGTGCTCTCTCCGTCGCTGCTGGTTTATCTCCCGCGATGGCAGTCTTCTCTCCTTGATGGCCAGCAAGCGAATGAAAGTTGCTACCTGAGTGTTTGAGGTTTTAACCACGCAGAAAGCGCTCTCTCCGTCGCTGCTGGTTGATGGTTTAACTCCCGCGATGGCAGTCTTCTCGCCTTGAAGGCCAGCAAGCGAATGAGAGTTACGACCTGAGCGTTTGATGTTTTAACCACGCAGAAGGTGCACTTTCCGTCGCTGCTGGTTGAAGGTTTAACTCCCGCGATGGCAGTCTACTCGCCAGTGATGCCACTTTTCCCTCAGGTGAAATCCGTAGATTTGGTTTCAAGTGTACTCATATTAATATATTTGCATGACATTATGATTATTATTGTGTCGTTCATTCAACCCCGTGCGTAAAATTAATAGCTTAGGGCTCTGATCCATAAAGACAGGCTTTCAAAAATAAGTAATCGGTGGCGAATAGAGGTAAGATTACCTAAATAATTAGACAAACCAACAAAAATTATGCAGATGGTGGAAGAATATATCACGTGTTTTTACGGATAATGTCCAGTAAGTCATTTGACAACATCTACTTTGAAGAGCAATTTCAGAAATATTGAAATCAATTGAATGAAAGATAAAACATTTCCTTTTCGATTACTGTTATAACTGACTACAAGTGTGCGCCAAGTCATCCAGAATCTTTCTTTAAAGTGAGTTTTAACAGATTGGCAATTTTCAGTGAAACGCGAGATTAAATCATTTCCCGAAGAAATAATGCAAAATCCATAGATTTCTAGAGGTTTATCCGTAGATCCGTTTAAAAGGCAGAAATCCGTAGATCTACGGTTAAATCCGTAGAGTTGGCATCGCTGCTACTCGCTTTGATGGCCAGCAAGCGAATGAGAGTTGCGTTTGAGGTTTTAACCACGCAGAAGGCGCTCTCGCCATCGCTGCTGGTTGATGGTTTAACTCCCGTAATGGCAGTCTACTCGCCTTGATGGCTAGCAAGCGAATGAGAGTTGCTATCTGCGTGTTTGAGGTTTTAACCACGCAGAAAGCGCTCTCTCCGTCGCTGCTGGTTGATTGTTTAACACTCGCGATGGCAGTCTGCTCGCCTTGAAGGCCAGCAAGCAAATGAAAGTTGCTACCTGAGCGTTTGAGGTTTTAACCACGCAGAAGGCGCTCTCTCCGTCGCTGCTGGTTGATGGTTTAACTCTCGCGATGGCAGTCTGCTCACCTTGAAGGCCAGCAAGCGAATGAGAGTTGCGACCTGAGCGTTTGATGTTTTAACCACGCAGAAGGTGCACTTTCCGTCGCTGCTGGTTGAATGTTTAACTCCCACGACGTCTGCTTCCATCGAACGCACGAAAAGAAATGATCGATTTTCACCACGGTTCCCCTTTTATACGCATTCAGTTGAAGATATGTGCCTGACAACCTCAAAATCGTCGTCCTTGCGCGAAAAACCCACGCGAAAGTAAAGAGTTTTCCACAATATTTTGAAATTTTGAGAAAACCTAATTTTTGAGTTGTTTGTGGTTATCTCACACTGTTCAAAATATTATCCTAAATTCCTGATCATATTTTTGATGAAATGGTGAAAGAATTATGTTGCTACCATTAATACAAGTCGAGATATTTTTGTTCGCTATTCGGCAACAGCTATAGTAAGAAGGTGAATGGATGAGTCGTATCGGGGCTACTGTAAGCCTACCCGCTTCCACAAGTCCTTGAACTGATGGTGGCTTCACTTAACAGTGCTAACAGGCTCAATGCTAACCATAAACGAGAACATGTTAATGATTCTGAGCAGTGTTTGGCCATATTTAAACCTAACAAACCGGATATTTTGCCTCGATGTGTGACAATGGATGAAACATGAATTAATCACTTCACTCCGGAATCAAAACGATCATTATCTTAGTGGACAGCAATTAGTGAACCTCGTCCAAAGCGCCCGAAAGCACAACAATCGGCTAAAAAGGTTATGGCCTCGGTATTTTGGGATATGCGTGGTGTAATATTTATCGACTATCTTCAGAAAGGAAATACTATTAACAGTGAATATTATATCGCGTTATTGGAGTGTTTGAAAGCTGAAATTGCAAAGATACGACCACATATGGCAAAGGAAAAAATTCTTTTATCAAGACAACGCACTGTGTCACAAGACAATCAACTAAATTTCTGTTTGAGCTGTTAGTAGAATGTTCTCGCTAATAGTACTGTTGTTGTATCGTTGAATTCCACTATATCACGTCATTCACTCTCACAAAGTCACTATTTTCACAGTCACTATTTTTCCGAAAGTGTATCAAACGTTATAATACAGATACGTATTTCGGAACGCTATTTGCATCCTTCTTCAGTGTATCGATTTTAAAAGTTTATTAAACTTATATATATATATATATATATATATATATATATATATATATATATATATATATATATATATATATATATATATATATATATATATATATATATACAGTTCGGCTGAAAAGTTCGTATCGTTTAATAGAACCACACATTTTTTGCCAAAATTCGGTTTTATTATTCAACATAATTGCCATCAGAGGCGATACAGCGATTATAGCGATCTTCTAACTTTTCGATACCATTTTTGTAGTACGATTTGTCCTTTGCCTCAAAATAGGCCTCAGTTTCAGCGATTACCTCTTCATTGCTTCTAAATTTTTTACCAGCGAGCATTCTCTTGAGGTCTGAGAACAGGAAAAAGTCACTGGGGACCAAATCTGGAGAATACGGTGGATGAGGGAGCAATTCGAACCCAATTCGTTCAATTTCAGCATGGTTTTCATCGACTTGTGACACGGTGCATTGTCTTGATGGAACAAAACTTTTTTCTTCTTCAAATGAGGCCGTTTTTTTTTAAATTTCGTCCTTCAAACGCTCTAATAACGCTATATAATAGTCACTGTTGATGGTTTTTCCCTTTTCAAGGTAGTCGATGAAAATTATACCATGCGAATCCCAAAATACAGAC
>NC_080572.1:130763566-130764761 GCF_030247185.1 Malaya genurostris
TAATAATAATAATAATAATAATAATAATAATAATAATAATAATAATAATAATAATAATAATAATAATAATAATAATAATAATAATAATAATAATAATAATAATAATAATAATAATAATAATAATAATAATAATAATAATAATAATAATAATAATAATAATAATAATAATAATAATAATAATAATAATAATAATAATAATAATAATAATAATAATAATAATAATAATAATAATAATAATAATAATAATAATAATAATAATAATAATAATAATAATAATAATAATAATAATAATAATAATAATAATAATAATAATAATAATAATAATAATAATAATAATAATAATAATAATAATAATAATAATAATAATAATAATAATAATAATAATAATAATAATAATAATAATAATAATAATAATAATAATAATAATAATATAATAATAATAATAATAATAATAATAATAATAAATAATAATAATAATAATAATAATAATAATAATAATAATAATAATAATAATAATAATAATAATAATAATAATATAATAATAATAATAATAATAATAATAATAATAATAATAATAATAATAATAATAATAATAATAATAATAATAATAATAATAATAATAATAATAATAATAATAATAATAATAATAATAATAATAATAATAATAATAATAATAATTATAATAATAATAATTATAATAATAATAATAATAATAATAATAATAATAATAATAATAATAATAATAATAATAATAATAATAATAATAATAATAATAATAATAATAATAATAATAATAATAATAATAATAATAATAATAATAATAATAATAATAATAATAATAATAATAATAATAATAATAATAATAATAATAATAATAATAATAATAATAATAATAACTGCTACGGCTGCTGATTCATGATGTTTTGCTTGACTTACATATGCAAAAGTAATAGAAACGCAGGTTCGTTTGTTGTACAGCAGCAGATATTTTATTCTCTTCCTCAGAACGCGTTCTGATTGGCTGGTGTTGACATGGCACTATGGTTTGAAACGGGAAATTAGCGTGACAAAAATATTTTCACTATTAAATATTAGTTTTTTGTAGTTGGTGTCTTCACAAAAGTTGTTTGTTATCAAATGGCGCTCCTTTTGATATAAAATATTACTAGGGTGGTCCTTATTTAGATTGAAATAT